>NW_023179820.1:5762066-5802360 GCF_002007445.2 Ailuropoda melanoleuca
AGAGACAGCCAGCAAGAGAGGGAACACAAGCAGGGGGAGTGGGAGAGGAAGAAGCAGGCTCATAGCAGAGGAGCCTGATGTTGGACTCAATCCCACAACGCCAGGATCACGCCCTGAGCCGAAGGCAGACGCTTAACCGCTGTGCCACCCAGGCGCCCTCTGCTCTAATCTTGATCACCTGCCTTCTCATGCGTGGGTTAGGCCTGTTTTTCTGTTCCAGCTCCAGCTTCGTAATGTGAGAATATAAAAACTGCATTTTAGATTTTTTTATTCTTTTGAGTGAGGCTTGGATGGCTATGTATTTTCCCCTTAGGACTGCCTTTGCAGTGTCCCATAGGTTTTGGACCAATGTGTTTTCACTCTTGCTTGTCTCCAGAAATTGTTTAAACTGATTTTTAATTTCCCAGTTTACCCAGTCATTCTTGAGCAGGATGGTTCTTAGTTTCCAAGTGTTTGAGTTTCTTCCAAATTTTTCCTTGTGATTGAGTTCCAGTTTCAAAGCATTGTGGTCTGAGAATATGCAGGGAATAATCTCAGTCTATTGGTTGAGACCTGCTTTGTGACCCAGTATATGGTCTATTCTGGAGAATGTTCCATGTGAGTGAGTGAGTATTCTGTTGTTCTGGGGTGTAGTGTTCTGTATATACCTATGAGGTCCCTCTGGTCCGGAATGTCATTCAATGCTCTTGTTTCTTTGTTGATTTTCTGCTTAGGTGATCTGTCTATTGCTGAGAGTGGAGTGTTGAGGTCCCCTACTATTAACATATTATTATCTATATGTCTCTTTATTCTAATTAAGAGTTGGCTTGTGTATCTAGCTGCTCCTCTGTTGGGGGCATAGATATTTTTAATTGTGATATCCACTTGTTGGATACATCCTTCAAGAATAATGTGGTGTCCTTCTGTATCTCTAACTACAGTCTTTAGTTTAAAATCGAATCTGTCTGATAATGAGAATTGCTACCCCAGCTTTCTTTTGAGGTCCTTTGGCATGAAAAATGGTTTTCCATCCCTTCACTTTCAGTCTGGATGTATCTTTAGGTTCCAAATGAGTCTCTTGTAGACAGCAAATGGGTGGGTCATGTCTTTTTATCCAATCTGCAACCCTGTGGCATTTTATGGGAGCATTTAGGCCATTCACATTGAGAGTGATTATTGAGAACTATGATTTTAATGATGTCATGTTGCCTGTGAAGGAACAGCAGGAGTTCTGATTCAACATTTGGGTAAGAGAAGAAGTCTCTGGCTAGTGTCACTGGATATGCATGTTGGTGCCATCATAGAGAATTTGATGATCACTTTTGAGGGATGGGGAAGGGCATCAGTAAGGCCGTGGAAAGCTGAGCTGAAGTTGACTATGGATATGCAAATGGAGGTGGACACTAGTCACTTGGATGTAGATGCATGGACTTGGCAAAAGAGAGCTGGGCTAAAGGGCAGAGCTGGGTGTATCACGAAGAGAGAGAAGCAGCTGGAGCCATGAGTATTGTTGTGTCCTTTTAATGTTATATTACCAAAAGAAGTGATAAAGTCTGGAGAGCAAATAACATGTGGTACAAATGCAATCACAAACAGCATTTTATGAAAATATGAACACATTTTGTTATAATGTTGAATTTATTGGAAATTATATTTTCTTTTCTTTTCTTTTTTTTTTTTTTAGAAAAACACTGATAGCTTAATAACAAATAAAATGTAAGCATTTGGGAAAAGACTATATGCATATTCTCCACAGTTTAACTGAAGTGTTTTCTGATGGTTTTGTTAATGACATCAAGGGCTCTTGGAGCTTAAGGCTGTATTATAAAACTCCATATTTTTCTATCTTTACTTCTAACTATTCTGAGGGATTCTAACTTAGTTAATTCTTTAAAATTTGCTCTCTATTCATTCACACTGTCAGCAATCAAGAAGGTATATGATTCGTCTATCATGACTTCCAATAGAAACAGCCATTTCTACTTCAAGACTATGTGTACAATTACATGATTCATTGAAAATATGTCATTTTTCCTCCTGGAAAGAAGTCCTGCTGCTTAGGGCTCTATGTTAAAAAGGGACAAGTGCTATTTTACAGAATATTGTAAGTGCAGAAATTACAGATTTTAACTTCTAGTTATTTTTGTATGTTTTTTGACAGCAGTGTGCCCTGAGAAGATAATTTTCTTGTAATTATAAAGTTCATTTATTGAAATTTAGTTGGCTATATCAGGATCTTAACCAGTATAAAAATATATGTATAATTTAAAAGGCATAATCAAGTCAGAAAATAAAATTTCTAAAACTATTTTTTATTAAAGATATTCCTTACTTTGACAATTTTTGGTGGGCCCACCAAGTTAAAATTTGATATAGATCAGTTTCATTGATATTCTCATTGATAGGCACAGAAATGTGCTATTTCTTATTTTCTCTGTGAAGACATGGAATTTCATATAATTCCCAGAATAATTCTAAGGGTCTTTCGGAAAGTATCCTCCAGGTTGGATTTAGATTGGCTTTTGTTAGTTGCTATATGTTGGTGCTTTCACCCTTGAAAAAAAATATCACCATATATAAGAATTACATATTCATAAAAAGCTGGAGGAGGTAAATGAAATTATTCTCATTAAAATATTATAGAGAAAAAAATCATAAGATAAAAACATTAAAAACTGTCTATAATTAGACAATTAGAATTCACTGTCCCTCATCCTTATTCATAAAACATATGGCTGATTATGCTTCATGCTATCAAGTAACAATAGCATATGCATAATACAGTATAATATATGGCATAATGAAACAATTATAATTATATATTAATATAATTATATATATGATATATAATACAATAACAAAATAAATGCAAAAAATGCCAACCATAGGAATGAAGGACTCTAGGAAACAGCATATCGAATGTACCATCCTCCCCCTTCCTCTCCTATCCCACTTTATCTACATGAGATACTCTATGAATGAACATTGTAAAGCTATTCTCCTGAAGTTTACTTTTCTTGATAAAAATATTTGTACAGCATACCAAACATAAGTAGCAATGTTATAAGACTCTAATTGGAGAATGAAAAAGCAAAGATTAAATATTGAGAAGCTTTGTATCAATCATTGTCCAATTAAGAAACAAAAACCACAGCAGTAATTTGGTGTGGGGAACATCAACATTAAGATTTATTAACTAGGAATAGGTGACTAACTACTAAAAGAGGTTTAAGAAAAAACCCTAAGGAGCACAACAATAGAAACTGAATGAAGCAAACCTAAGAAAATAATGAATGAATGATAACTTGGAAAAGGGCCCTCCCTGATGCTGAAGTCAGACCTCATCAGAGAGGCCAGTGGCTGCCACAAGTATATGCAGACTTTGCAGGGTGAAGAAGCGGACTCAGGGGATACAGGCTGCAGCTCTCTACAAGAAGTGAACTGCTGCTGGCAGAGAAATTCAGTAGAGAGTGCTGGTGGGCCAGGATAGTCTGGTAGTGTCACTGAAGTGGGACTGGCGGCCACAGCACAGGAAAAAGCCTTCTGAAACTAGGAAAAGACTCTAGCTTTGTCTGAGTAGAAGCCCTTTGGTGCATTCTATTGACAAAACCTATTATTATATCAGCTGGCACAGGAGAAATTTTATAAGATTCAACTAAAATAGCACAATACATGGCAAAGAAGGGTTGATTTGGTATCTAGAAAGAATGAATTGGCAAGTGGTTCTGTCTACCCTTTTGGCTCCTCAGATTCCATATGTTCCCTTCCTCATACATGTAAATTTCCAGATGGCAGTTAAACAACTTATGTTTCCACCTAACAAGATGCAGCTATCCTTCCTACAAGTGACATTCTTACCTTTTCCTCCAAAAGAGAAGAAACACACGCCAACAGAGATTGTATCTGTCACCCACCCTTTTAACGACTCCTTGAATTCAGTCATCTTCCACTGAAAGTTCTGCTACCTAAAGACTGATTTGTAAAGTTAACATCCAGTTAGGACGAATCAATCCCTCTTTCATGATGGACTAAATCCAATGTAATCAACCTACAACTAGGTAGCTGGTTGTTCTTCCTGGAGAATTGTTCCACATTTGAGGCTAAAGTGTGTTTCTCTGCTGTTGGCAGATGATACAGCAGTGGTAGCCAGGTCAATCATGGTGAGAAGTGTGTGTTATTGAGCCCAGGAATAGTCTCCATCCTTATCACCATGGATACTGGGGAGCTGGGGGAAGATGCTGACTGACATACACAGAGCACACCATTGTCCACCTGATTATTGAAGGCCTCCTGTGTGGTGGGTGTCCATTAATGAGTCTTCACATGAAATTCTATGGTACACAGACTTCCAGAATAGGTCCTCATGACATCTGGATATTAATGTCCTTGTGTATACCCCTCTCTTTGAGTGTGGGCTGGATCTAGTGACTTACTTCTAGGAAATGAAATATAGCAAATGTGATGATATACCACTTCCAAGATTAGGTAATAAAGGCTGTGACTTCTCTCTTGCTGGCATTCTCTCTCTCATTCTTGTTTTAATGGAGAGGGCTATCTGCTAAGCAATGAAGGGTGGCCTCTGGCCAAAATCCAATGAGGAACTGAGGCCTTCAGATTCAGAAACTGAATCTTGCCAGCCACCATGTGAGTGAAACTGGAAGTGGATCCTTTTCTGATTGAGCCTTCATTTGAGATCACAGCCCTGACTGTCACCTTGTTTGCAACCTTATGAGACCATGAAGCAGGGGACCCAGCTAAGCCATTACTGGATTATTGTTTTAAGCCACTAACTTTTGGGGGAGTCTTTAACTACATAACAGAAGATAACTAGTACAGATGCAAATTTCATAGTCTATGCTCATTTTGAGAGATCTATCCACATACCTCCTTCCAGGCTTCCTTGTCACTAGTCATTCAATCCTGTCCTTTCCATACCCCTTACCATTCAACCAATCCATATTGCTTGTGAAATAATGTAGATCAATACTTCTAGTCATCTGTCAGTCCAGAGAAAGTAGACCTGTTTTCTTTCAAATGCCATGAAAGATGGCTGGGAAATCATAGATTAGGATTAAAATTTACTATAATTTTTTGAGGGTGCACCATTGGAACATTCTACCTGTTCTGATATAAATGGAGTCATTTCATCTTTAAGAAGCTTACATACATGAGTCTCAGAAATCTCATTCTCTGTCACTATAAAGATGGACATGATTTTGATACCTTTATCAAGTAATTTGCTTTCTGAGATGTAAGGAGTTGTGTCACCAATGGCTGATCTCCAATAGGCTACTTTATTCTCATATTTTGGGATATTACCTATTGGAGAAGATCCCACAAATCTTTATTATCTCAGGGCTCTCTTCTAATCTCCTAGGTCAGATTTCCAATTTTCTCTCAAAAACTTCATCAAGAACTTCATCACACATTTAAGTCCAAAAGAACTCCTTACCTCTATCTTCTACATATCCCTTCATCTTTCAGCTTTTTCTAATCAAATGTTCATTTTTCTTCTTTTCCATCATTGGTAAATGGCCCCATCATTTTCCAAGTCTTTTTGGACAGAAATATAGAAATTGTTCTTTAAAAAAAACATGCACTTTCATGTCTTCATTTTTTTTCTCATGCTTTCTCTTTGACCAGAACTAAACTTATCCTCATTTCACCCTCAGGATATCTTTCAAAAACTAGGTATAATGTCACATTATCAATAAAGCCTTTCATAATTTCCCTCTTATGTAAAGGACAGTCTCTTCTTACGGACTTCCACAGGACTTGGCCTGACTACTACTTTGCCTTTATTCCAGTACCTTATTTTGTACTGCCTTTTCTAAAGCGTGTTCTGAAGAATGCTTATCCCTTGGAAGAATCCACATGAAGGTAATGTAAGCATAGAGAATTTTGCCTACTGTTGTTTATCTCGGAGTTTCCTAATTTACTTTAGCCTCCTGAAGATTCTGAGAGCACCTGCAATAAAGAAACTGATTCAACCTTAACTTACCTTGTTTTACTCTTTTTTTTTTTTACGNTCCCTTGGAAGAATCCACATGAAGGTAATGTAAGCATAGAGAATTTTGCCTACTGTTGTTTATCTCGGAGTTTCCTAATTTACTTTAGCCTCCTGAAGATTCTGAGAGCACCTGCAATAAAGAAACTGATTCAACCTTAACTTACCTTGTTTTACTCTTTTTTTTTTACTTATTACTTATTATTCTTTCGCAGAACACTTTTGCCCTATTCANTTTTTTTTTTACGTATTACTTATTATTCTTTCGCAGAACACTTTTGCCCTATTCATCGGTGTGCTTTCTCATTCTCATATTTCTTAGCATTATGCACTATGGTTACTTGTTGATTGTTGGAAGTGCTGTACATATGTCCACACTCTGAGGCAGATACATTTCAGACATGTTGGTGATATTTTCTTCCAGGCAGCTCCTCTAGAACTTTAACCAGACCATCAGGAAGTAAAGGAAATAAATGATTAAACTACCACCAGAGGGAGTTGACTGAGAAATTGGAACCGTTCAAGGCTACTATTAGGGAAAAAAGTAAGGAAGATGAATAAACTACACCACAGGATTTTAAATGCAACAATTATAAACTCTTGGAAATATTATCACTGGCTTGATGAAAGCAGATGTAAAAATGGTGAGATCCACTATTCAAATTAAATATTCCAGCATTAGTTGTGTTGAATAAAGTTCTGATGAGTCAGCCCAGTCAGAGAAGCATCAACCTCCTACAGATAGTCCATTCATATGCCAACTTGTGATGGTGCACAATTTGCCACCACTTGGCTGGTAGTGGCATAGACCATGTAGGTACTATATTGTAAGAAATAAAATCTATTGTTATATGAGTCAGTATCGTTACATGAGTCAGAGGAATAATTTTCCCTGAGATTTTATTAATAAACTTAGTGACCACTTTGCTCTGATCACTTTTTCCTTTAATGCATCCCTCAGAAGCACAATGTGGAGAAACCGAAAGTACTGTCATCTGTTTAGTGTCATCAAAAGCATTTCATTTCGAAATAGTCGCAACCAAGCAGCTCTAAACAGCTTTATTCCAAAAAAACGAACACAGATAAATGTTGCAACTTATTTTATTATGTGAAATGTCTTCTAAGGAACATCTGTGTAAGCAAAGCAGCATTATGCATACACTTTTGCCCTCAGACTTGAGGCTCTCAGTACCTTCATTGTCCATTATTCAGTCCTAATGATGCCCTTGGCACACAGGGTTCCAATATGAAGACATATTTTGTGGTGTTTTGACCAATTTGTGTTCATCATCTTATCTTTCTAAGCTGTAAAAACAAACTGATGTCAGAGTAGTTTCTTGCATCTGTTTCAGGCTCAAATTTCAATTCTGTAAATGAAAATACGGTCTATTAACATTAGTAAAAAGTAACCTTTGAAAATGGGACTAATACGTCCAAAATATCAAAAAGCAGAAATGTGTTTGCAGAGGTTGAAAAAGATCATTTCTTTATACATGAGAACTTCTTCCCTCCTGAGGCTATTGGTCAGAAGTGTGAGTAGGTTTAAACAGCGAAGTGAACTAGATCAGCCATCAATGGACTGACTGCTAAATTTCTTAAGGAAAATGTTCAACCTAAGATTGATTGGCTGGTTACTAACTACACTTCTCTTTCTTTTGGCTCTCATGAAAAAAAATGGATGAAGCCCTAATTAAAATTGTAAAAACTACATAGATGTATTTGACATTTGAATCTGAATGTTGGCTTGGCACTGCAATGGAATATAATAAAGCAATTAGCAAGATTTAACTTTGACAATTCTTGATTGATCATTCAATTTAAATCACTTTTCTTGGAATTTATTCCTTCCCTTATAACTTTAGTGTCACAAAATCAAAATCAATGAAAACATGACAAAACAAATGATATGGCCTGTATTATATGTATAAATATAAGTTCACTGTTTTGTAACAACTCATTAACTCAAATACATTTACAGTTTTCTGGAAAAGGTTTTCTTTTTTATTTTCTTTTTAACAGACTTACTTTTTTAGACCAGAAAAATTGAGCACAAAGTACAAAGAATTCCCATGTATTCCCTGCCACCACAGTTTAACCTAGTATTCATATCTTGAATTAGTGTGGTACATTTGTTACAATTGATTAACCAATACCAATAAATTATCAGCAACTAAAGCCTGTAGTTTACATTAGGGTTTGCTTTTTGTGTTTTACATTCCTTTGGGTCTTGACATATAAGGTCACGTATACACAGTTATAGTATCATACAGAATAGCTTTACGGCCTTAAAAATTTCCTGCACCTCACCTATTCATCACTCTCAGCCCTTCTTTCTCTAACCCCCCCCCCCCCCGGGGATCGCTGACCTTTTTACTTTTTCTATTGTTTTATCTTTTCCAGAACATCATACAGTTGGAATCATATATTATGGAGCATTTCCAGCCAGCTTCTTTTACTAAACAATATTCATAGAAGTTTTCTCCATGTCTTTTCATGGCTTGTTACCTCATTTCTTTTTAACATTGAATAATATTCCATGGTTTGGATGTACAACAGCTTATTTATCCCCTCACCTGTTGCAGGACATCTTGGTTGCTCCCAAGGTTTGGCAATTATAAGTAAAACTATTATAAACATCCATGTGTAGGTTTTTATGTAGATGTACACTTTCAACTTATTTGGCTAAATACCTAGAAGTGTGATTACTGGATTATATAGTAAGACTACATTTAAATTTGTAAGAAACTGTCAAACTGTTTTCCAAAGTGTCTCAATTATTTTGCATCCTCATCAGCAAAGAATGAGAGTTCCTGTGGCTTTACCCTCTCTCCAACTTTTGGTGCTGTCAGTGTTTTGCATTTTAGCTATTCTATTAGGGATGTAGTGATATCTGATATTTTAATCTGTAGCTCCCTGGTAACTTACAGTTTTGAACATCCTTTCATATGCTTATCTGCCATCTGTGTGTCTTCTTTGGTGAGATTTCTGTTTAGATCTTTTGTACTTTTTTTTAGTGGTTTGTATTCTTATTCTTAAATTTTAAGAATTCTTTGTATATTTTGGATACAAGTCCAAGTCCTTTATCTAGTATGTGGTTTGCAAATATTCTCTCCCAGTATGTGGCTTGTAATTTCGTTCTCTTAACAGTGTCCTTTGCAGAGCAAAAGTTTTCCATTTTAATCAAGTCCAACTTATCATTTTTTTTCTTTCTTGGATCTTGTGTAGTATATCACATCAACAGACTGAAGAAGAAAAATAACCACATTATATCAATAAAATCCAACACCCATTCATGATAAAACTCTCAGCAGGAATAGGGTGCAACTTCATCAACTTGATAAGGAACATTAACAAAAAAACTCCAGTTACCATCATTCTTAATGACAAGCTATTTGCTTTCCCTTTAAGATTGGAAACAAAGCAAGGATGTCCTCTCTCACCACTCTTGCTTTAATATGATACTAGAAATCCTAGATAATGCAATAAGACCAGAAAGGGAAATTTAAAAGTATATAGATTGGTAAGGAAGAATTAAAACTATCTTGTTTCACAGATGACATGATTGCCTGTGTATAAAATCCTAAATAATCAACAGTAAAGTGATTATAGCAAGGTTGTATCCAAGGTTAGTATTTAAAATTTAATTTATTTCCTATATACTAGCAATGAAACAATAGAATTTGAAATAAAAAACAACACCATTTATATTAGCATCAAAAATGAAATAACATGAAATAAAAAATTAGGCAAAAATCTGAAGAAGATCTAGGTAAATGGAGAGATAGTTCATGGTCATGGGTAGGAAGATTCAATATTGTTAAGATGTCAGGTCTTCCCAGCTTAATCTATAGATTCATTTCAGTCCTAAGAGTAAAATCCCAGCAAGTTATTTTGTAGATATCAACAAAGTGATTCTAAAGTTTATATAGTAAGCCAAAGACCCAAAATAGCCAGCACAATTTAGAAGAACAAAGTTGGAGGATTGATACTTCCTGACTTTAAGATTTACTATAAAGCTATAGTAATCAAGGTAGTGTGGTATCAGCAGAAGAACAAGCAAGTAGATCAAAAGACCAGAATAAAGAGTCCAGAAATAGACCTACACAGATATAGTTGGATGATCTTTGACAAAGTAGTAAAGATAATTCAACTGAGAAAGGATCATCTTTTCAACAAACGGTGCTTGAACAATTAGACATGCACATGCAAGAAAAGAAAAGAAAAAAGAAAAAAAGAAATTTCTAAGAACACCTAGATTTTCTCCTATATAAAATTTCTAGAAATTTTATGGTTTTACATTTTTACATTCAAGTCTATGATCCACTTGAGTTCAATTTGTGAAGGTATAGAATCTGTGTCTATGTCTAGATTCATTTCTTTTTTTCTCTTTTTTTCTTCATTAATTATATTCACAATACAGTGCAACCATCTCCACTATCTATTTCCAAAACTTTCTTATTGTAGCCATGGTTTTTAATTTTTCCTGATTTACTGAGATGTAATTCACATACACATTTTATAATTTAAATGTGTACAATGTGTTAATTTGATACACTTATACAGTGCAATATGATCACCCACATAGTGTTAGCTAGCATCTCCAAAATGTTGCATAATTACCCTATCTTTTTAGTGGTGAGAACATTTAAGATTTACTCTCAGCAACTTTCAAGTATATAGTACAGTATTGCTACCTATAACGATACTATTTATCCCCAGAACTTCTTATTCTAACTGGAAGTTTGTACTTTTTGACTAGTATCTTCCCATTTCCCCCATACCACAGCCCCTGGTAACCACTATTTTACTGTTTCTAAGATTTTATCTTTTTCATATTCTACATGCAAGTGAGAACATGCAGTATTTGACTTTCTCTGTCTGACTCATTTCACTTAGCACAGGGCCCTCAAGATCTGTCCACTTTGTCACAAATGGCAAGATTTCTTTCTTTTTCATGGCTGATTAGTATTCCATTGTGTGTGTGTATACATACATGTATATATCACATTGTGTGTGTGTGTATATACACATATACATATCACATCTTCTTTTTCCATTTGTGCCACATTGTGGCACATTTTAGCTATTATCTATCTATCATCTATCTATCATCTATCTATCTATCTATCTATCTATCATCTATCTATCTATCTATCATCTATCTATCTATCTATCATCTATCTATCATCTAACATCTATCTATCTATCATCTATCATCTATCTATCATCTATCTATCATCATCTATCATCTATCTATCCATCCCACATCTTCTTTATCCATTTATCATCGATGGACCCTTAGTTTGTTTCCATGTCTTGGCTATTGTAAATAATGCTGCAATGAACATTGGGGTGCAGACATGTCTTGGACATATTGATTTTATTTCCTTTGGATATATATCCACACATGGGAATGCTGGATCATATGGTAGCTTTATGTATAATTTTTCAAGGAATCTCCATATTATTTTCCATAATAGTATGTACAGTGACTGCTAATTTACAATTCCACCAAAAGTGCTCAAATGTTCCTTCTTCTCTACATCCTTATCAACATTTGTTATTTGATCTTTCTGATGATAGCCATTCTAACATGCATGAGGTAATATCTCATTGTGTTTCGATTTGCATTTTCCTAATGATATAATATTTAGCACCTTTTCATGTATCTGTTGACAATTTGAATATCTTCTTTGGAAAAATGTCTCCTCATGTCCTTTGCCCATTTTTAATTGGATTATCTGTGTGAGTTTCTTTCTCTTGAGTTGTATCAGTTCTTTATATATTTTGGATATTAATCCCTTATCAGATATGCAATTTGCAAATATTTTCTCCTATTCTAGTTTGACATTTTATTTTGTTGGTTGTATCTTTTGCTACACAAAAGCTTTTTAGTTTGATGTACTCCCACTTGTTTATTTTTTTTATGGCTTGTGCTTTAGGTGTCATATCCAAAAACTCATTGACTCATTGCAAAAGCATATGTCCAGAAATCTTGTCCTGTATTTTATTCTAGGTGTTTTATGGTCTCAGGTCTTACATTTAAGTCTTTAATCCATTTTGAGTTAGTTTTTGT
Source organism: Ailuropoda melanoleuca (assembly GCF_002007445.2). Classification (NCBI taxonomy): domain Eukaryota; kingdom Metazoa; phylum Chordata; class Mammalia; order Carnivora; family Ursidae; genus Ailuropoda; species Ailuropoda melanoleuca. The sequence continues at coordinate 5,774,129 of NW_023179820.1, forward strand.
GAGTGGTATAGATGGAAGTGTGACTTCATTCTCTAAGAGGCAGATACCCAATTTTCCCAGCACCATTTATTGAAAAGACTATCTTTTCTCCATTGAATAAATTTGGTTTGGGTATTATTTGACTGTATACATGTCAGTTTATTTCTCTTGATTCTGTTCTATTGGCCTATGTGTCTACTTTTTATGCCAGTGCCATACTGTTTTGATTATTAGAGTTTTATAATATAGCTTAAAATCAAGAAGTATGTTGCCTCCTGTGATGTTCTTCTTTCTCAGGATTGCTTTGAATATTTGAGGCTTTTTGTGGTTCCATGTAAATTGCAAGATTGCTTTTTCTACTATAAAAAATGGTGTTGGAATCTTGATAGCGATAGTATTGAAACTATAGATGGCTTTGGGTAGTATGACCATCTTAACAAAATTATTATGTCAACTGATAAACATGGGATGTCTTTCCATTTATTTGTGTCTTCTTCAATTTCTTTCATTAATATATTGTAGTTTTCAGCACAAAGATCTTTTACCTTCTTGGTTAAAATCTTTGAGTTTTGACAGTTTTATTGTAATGTGTCTTGGAGGAGATCATTTTAAATTAAAATAATGGATGATCTAACTTCGTGGACTGGGATTTCCAAATCTTTCCCCAAGTTTGGGAAGTTCCCAGTCATTATTTTTCTAAATAAGTTTTCTGTCCCCTTCTGGAATGCCAATAATTTGGATACTGGTTTTCCTGATGGTGTGTCCTACAGATCATGTAGACTTTCTTCATTCTTTTTCACTTTGTTTCTTTTCTTCTCTTCTCAGACTGGATGATTTCAAAGTTTCTACCCTCTATCTCTCTAATTCTTTCCTCTATTTGGTCTACTCTTCTGTTCATCATCTCCATTGTATTTTTCATTTCACTCATTGAATTCTTCAGCTCCAGGATTTCTGTTGGTTCCTTTTTCTGGTTTCTATTTCTGTTAAATTTTAAATTTTTTTGTTAAATTTGATTGTGTCTTGTTTACCTGATTTTGTTTAGCTGTTTGTGTTTTCTTGTTACTTACTGAGTTTCCTTAAAATAATATTTTGAATTCTTTATGGAGTAAATCACAGCATTTCACGCTTGCATTCAGTTACTGGATGATTGTCATGGTTTTTTTCCGTGATATCATGTTTCTTTGATTTTTTATCTTCTTTGGAGTTTTGCATTGTTGTATTCAAATTTCAGTTTTCTCCTTCAACTTTTACTAATGGCCTTCAGGATAGAAATACCTTTCATCAGTTCTGCTATGGATTCTGAGGCATTCTCTGACCTTGTGTGGATATACCTGCTCTTCATTTCCTTCTCCCTCTGATGGAAGAATTATTAATGTTGTACATCTTCTCTGGATCCTACAAAATATCATACTGGGTGCTGATAACTTCTATTATGTTTTAGTGAAGGTGGCACTATAGCTCAAGTGTGTAGTTTCTCCTTTGCCCACAGACCTTGGCCTGCTTTCTGCCAGTTCTCCTTGCCTACCAGAGCTTGCTCTCCTTGCATCCCTAAGGGGAATGCACAGGGAGCCAGCCAAAGAGTGAGAGAAAGTGTGTGTTTGGCATGCAGCGAGCTGGGGTTGCTTGCAGGACAGTTGAGGGGATCTGCAGGTGAGATTTTCCCTGTGTCTTGTGAGAAGGCTTTCTGACTGAGTCTAGAATGTTGTCATCAGGAACCATATCCTTTTAATGCCCTCTGAGAATCCTGCATGCCATGCTGCTCTTCCTATCTGCTCCCTCCCCTATCACAGAGCTTCCTTTTTAATGCTCTGGATGATGCAAGAGAGAAAGTAGTCTCTAAGCATTATCCCAGATAGTTCAGGAAGTTGGGTGTTCATTCACTGGCTCTCACTTTCCTCTGTGAGAGAAATCACAGGTCATCTAATTTAGCTGTAAGCTGTACTGCCTTCGGTGAGGAGTGATGCCAGCAAAGACAAGCTCTTCCTCTTACCCATTCCAATAAGTCCAAAATTTGTTCCAACAGAGTGCTGGACTTCTCTGGAAATCTGTACTGCTGGACTTGCACAAAAATTCTCTTGTCCCAAGGCCATCACCTAAGTCAGCGTTGTGTAGACACTTCCAGATGGTGGCCAAGGGGGGCCAGAACAAGTTCACAGTTTCTTGTAGTTCCATAGCTAGTGCTGCCATTCATTCGCCTATTCATTAATGCACCAGTGGGCAAGACTCCTCCCAGGCCCCTTGGTGTATAGTGCTTGGTCCCACAAATCCCACAGAGGCACTTCCATTTGTGGGTGGATGGCAAATTTTTGATGTCAAATGAAGGAAACAAAAAATGAGGGATATTTTTTGCCACCACAATGCTAATGTCACTCTCTATTCCTTTACTTTTAATCTATCTGTGCCTTTATATTTAAAATAAGTTTCTTACAGATCACATATAGTTGGGTCTTGTTTGTTTATCCATTCTGACAATTTCTGTCTTTATATTGATATATTTAGACCATTCTCCTTTAGAATAATTATTGGTATAGTTGGATTAATATCTACCATATTTGTAGCTGTTTTCTATTTATTGCCTTTGTTTTTTATTTATTTCCTGTTTAGTCTTTCACTCTATTTCTGCCACTTCTGATTNCCTTTAGAATAATTATTGGTATAGTTGGATTAATATCTACCATATTTGTAGCTGTTTTCTATTTATTGCCTTGTTTTTTATTTATTTCCTGTTTAGTCTTTCACTCTATTTCTGCCACTTCTGATTTTAATTGTACATTTTATATTATTTCATTTTCTCTCCTCTTTTAGCATATTATGGTTCTTTAATTTTTTTTTTAGTAGTTGTCTTAGAGTTTACAATTAAGTCTACTTTCAAATTGCCCTATACCCACTTATGGGTAGTATAGGTGCCTTATAAAAGAATACTCCTAATTCCTCCCTCCCATTCTTTATATTTCTGTCATTAATTTTACTTATCTCTAAGCTATTGTCATTGAATACGATGTTGCTAGAATTGCTTTCAACAACCAATTATTGCCAGCCCAAAGCATATGATCTTAAATTTTAAAATTTTCTAAAAATTTCCACAAATTTTTGGGTGAAAAAAAATCATGGAAGTGACAAAATATTTATACCTGACTGATGCTAGCAGTACATATGAGAACTTGTAGGATGGAGGTTGATTGGTACAATGATATATCACCTCACACCTGTTAGAATTCTTGTCATTGGGGTTCCTGGGTGGCTCAGTTGGTTAAGAGTCTGCCTTCAGCTCACATTGTGATCTTGGGGCCCTGGGATCAAGTCTTGTGTCAGGCTCCCTGCTCAGCAAGGAAAAAAATATATACATATATCTATACATATACATACATATACATATATGTATACATACACACGTGTGTGTGTATATGTATATATATATACATATATACACACACACACACATATATATATATATATATATATATATATATATATATATATTGGAGTATTAGTTGGCCATGAGAAAGAAGAAAATCCTGCTATTTGCAACAACAAGGAAGAAGCTTAGGAGCAGTATGGCTAGTGAAACAAATCAGAAAGAAAAAAGAAAAAGACAAATGCTGTATGATTCCACTTATATGTTTTAAAAACCATAAAGTTTACATGTAAAGTTATAAAGACAACTGAGTCCACAGATACAGATTGGTGGTTGCCAGAGGCAGGGGGTGAGGGGTGAGCAAAATAGGTGAAGGTAGTAAAAGGTACAAAATTTCAGTAGTAAGATAAATAAGTCCTAGGGTATAAAGTAATGTACAGGATGGTTACTATAGTTAGTAATACTGTGCATATTTGAAAGTTATCCAGAGAGTAAGTCTTAAAACTTCTTGCCACAAGAAAAAAAATTTGTAACTATATGAGGTGAGATGAATATTAACTAAACTTATTGTGATAGTCACTTTGTATTATATACATATATTAAATCATTATGTTGAATTATATCTCAATTTTAAAAAAGAGAGAAAGAATAAGATGAATAAAACAAAAAGCTGAACCTTGGAAAATAGTCTAGCAAAATTCTTCAGAAAAAATAAAGTACAAATAAGAATATTAGGAGTGAAAGTAATGAAATTAGGAATGGAAAGGATGAAAAGAATATAAGGAATAAAGGAGACTTAGGGATAGAGATAAAATGCATTTTTAAGACAGGCTATGGGATTTCCACATAAGAAAATACCATAAAGGATTAAAACTGTTGCTAAAGAAAAATGTATCAAATAGGGAAATCTGGATAAAAGCATATGCAAAAATATACCAAGATGACAGAATTTATGTAAATTTTTAAGATACTAAAAGCAATAAAACATGTATTTTGGGTACAAAATGTGTAAAAACATGGATGAAAAAGACATTCATCAACTTCAGAATTATGGCTACTATTTTGGATGGAGAGCAGAATTTATACTGATTTCAAGGCATAGAGATTCTTGGAAATGGTTAGGACAAATCTGGACTCCAGAGCCATTTAAAATAAGGGTTGGAGTGTACAGTTTGGTGTAGGTTTTTGTTTCCTTCAACTAAGCTATAAACAATTTTCCTTTCCTGTTTTCTGAATTGTTGGGTGGAGTTTTCAAGAGTCCTCTGCAGGGGTTTTATGTATACGGGGGTCTCAGTTTCAACTTCTTGCCCTAGATGGCCAAGTCCCATCTCCCGTCTTCCTGTATGTTATTTTCTTTTTTTAAAAAATATTTTATTTATTTATTAGAGAGAGAGAGAGAATGTGCATGAGAGAGAGAAAGAGAGAGAGAGCACATGCAAGCAAGCAGGGGCGGGGAAGAGGGAGAAAGAGACTTCCCATTGAGAAGGGATCCCAACACGGGGCTCAATCCCAGGACCTTGAGATCATGACCTGAGCCAAAGGTAGATGCTTAACCTACTGAGCCCCCCAGGCACCCCCCATATGTTATTTTCTAATCAGTTTTATTAAGGTATTATAATTGATGCACAATAAATTTCCCTGCATTCCTTTGTAATCCTGCACTCCTGTCCCTCCCTGCCCTGCACTTTCCATCCCTTTCCTCAAGGAAAATCTCATCTGATCTGTAACAATAGATTGCTTGAATTTTCTACAGTTTTAATAAATACAATCATACAGAATGTATTTTGGGGGGGCTGGGCTCTGTCACTTAGCATACTCATTTTTAAATTTATCCATGTTGTAGTGTGTGCATCTTAACTTTATTCCTTTTTATTGTTGAATAGTATTCCATTGTATGGTTATATTATAGTTTGTTTATCCATTAACCTATTGATGGGCATTTGCATTGTGTCCAGTTTTTGGCTATTTTATGTAAACTTACCATGAACATTTATGTGCAAGGCTTTGTGTGAACATACAGTTCCTTTTCTTTTTAATAAACACCCAGGAGTAGAATGGCTCAATTACATGATAATAAATATTGAAATCAAATAGTTTTGGCTTACCAAATTTGTTTTTCTTTTTCAGTTTCTTTAGCAATCATCCTAGATCATTTATATTTACATATGAATTTTAAAATCAATTTATCAAATATACAATTTGTCAATTTATACACTTGCTCTCCACCAAACAACAACAATAAAAAAGCCAGATAGGATTTTGAGTGGGATTGTGTTGATGTAAAGATCAATTTAGGGAAGAATAATATCTTAACAATACTGAGTCTTTTCACCTATGAACATGGAATATCTCTCCATTTTTTTAAGGTTTTTTTAAATTTCTTTAAGCAGTGTGTGGTAATTTTCAGTGTGCAAGTCTTTCACATCTTTTTTAAGATTAATCCCTAGGTACCATTTGATACTATTATAAATGGTATTGTTTTTAAACAATTTTAAACTTCTGACCCTATATTATTAGTATATAAAAATGCAATAGGTCTTTCTAATGGTATCCTGGCATTCTTACTAAATTCATTTTAGTTCTAGTGGTGTTTTTGTAGATTCCATGGGATTTTCTTAATAGACAATTATGGAATCTTTGTATAATGACTGTTTTACTTCTTTGTCCCCAATCTGAATGTCTTTTATTTTTCTTTCATCATTATACTGGCTAGAACATGCCATATAATGTTGAATAGAAGTGTGGAGAGAAGACATCTTGTCTTATTGCTGATTTTAGGGACAAAACTTTCAGTCTTTCACCATGACAAGTTCTGTGAGTTTGATGTTTCCACCTTTTCATTTCTGCCTTGGATATACTTTTTTCTGGGCTGAGGAAAAACAATTTTGAAAGTTTTAGTAGCACTAAACTAAGACACAGTAGTTATACTAGATATTAATATTCTTAGTATTCAAGATTCAAATATTTAATTGTATACTTTTTAAAACAAGAAGAGGTTGGAATTTAACACTTTCTTTTTAATAAGCAAAATTGCTTCAAGCAGTACAAATTGCTATTGAAAATCTCTTTTGGGACAATGTTGTGGGTAAACTTCAGGGTATATAAGGTATGTTTCTAAATAAAAATACATTTTATAAATCTATTTATTCACTGTTTGTGTGTGTGTTTATAGTGATTTCACAAGTGCTGGAAGAAATACCTTCCCTATATATTCTTAATTTCTTCTCAATATTCAGTATTTTATGACCATAAAGTACTACTGTGGTGATTTTTACAAATATTATTTTCTTACTAATATAAAAGTAATATGTCTTCACTATAAAAATATTTGGGAAATCAGAAAAGTGCAAAGAAAATAAAAATTACCGACAAATATTTTTTAACATTTTGATGTATATGCTTTCATAATTGCACATACTTACACATAATTTTGTATATGAAAACACACATACACATTTACTTTTTAATTTGGTATTGTGTTGTATAGAAAGCTTTAGATATTAACTTCTGCTTCTAGCTATGGTGAATCAGCTGTATCATATAAACCATGCTGTTATGAGCTACCATAAAAATTGAGCCAAAAAACTGACATTTGGGGGTGCCTGGGTGGCTCAGTCATTAAGTGTCTGCATTTGGCTCAGGGCGTGATCCCGGGGTCGTGGGATTGAGCCCCATGTTGGGCTCCTACGCTGGGAGCCTGCTTCTTCCTCTCCCACTGCCCCTGCCTGTGTTCCCTCTCTCGCTGGCTGTGTCTCTCTCTGTCAAATAAATAAATAAAATCTTTAAAAAAACCAAACAAACAAAACTGACATTTGAAGGCATTGGGGAACAACCAAGAAAGTCAGGATTTAAGGGACCGGATTGAAGTAGAGAAAGGGAGAAAGGTAGGAAATGCAGAAAAGAGCATGAAGGTCTAACACACATGTAATTGGAGTCCCAGTAGGAGGGAAGAGGGGGGAACAAAGCGGTAACTTGAAGAGAGAATGCTAAGGATTTTCCAAAATTGAATACAAAAAAAAGATCAAGTTACAGATTTAGAAGCTCTAAAAATCCAAGCCTATATAAATGGAAAGAAAATCACTCCTAGTTCATCTTAGTTTGACTGCCAAAAGATAAAATCAAAGACATAATTTAAGAACAGTTATAGAAAAAAGAAAAAATACCTTCAAAAGATCTACAGTTAAGACTGGAAACCACTTTCCCGATAGAAACAATAGAGACAAAAAGAAAATGGAATCTCATTTAAACTGCTAAAATAAAGAACCTGAAAATCTAGAATTTCATATCCAATTTTTATTTCAACCATTTGAATTTAAAAGCATGTAGAACTAATAAGTTAATGAAGTGTGGGAAACTGAATAATAAAATAATAAATCTTAATCCAGAAGAACATAAGAGAGGGAAGAAAGATGAAAACAAGATAGGAGAAACAGAGAACAAAGAATAACATTGTAGGTATACCCTAATATTACCTATGACTACGTTAAATACATTATGAACTAAATACTCTAATTCGAAGGCAAATGTTGTCAGATTGGATCAAAAAACTTTTATTATTTTTACATGGGACATATTTTAAACATACAGACATAGAGAGGTTTAAAGTAAAAAGATTTAAGAAAAGGTATTCCATGATAATACTAAGAGAAATAGTAATAATACCAAACAAAAGAGACTGCATACAACAAGTAGTAACCCAGTTAAAGAAGGATATTTTATGAGAAAAGAGTCCATTCCACAGAAAAATAAAACAATCTTTGTGTGCACCTAATAAAACAGCATCAAATTATGAAGTAAAAAATTAAACTTTAAAGCATAGAGAAATCTGTAATTATTGATTTGTATTTTTTAACAACATCTCTCAGTAACTCATAAAGCAATCAGATAAAGATACCAGTAGAGAGAGAAGATTTAAGGAACATAACAGTAAATCTGACTAGCTGACAAAACCTAGAGTTTGGCACCCAACAAATGAGGAACACACATTATTATTTTCAAGTATACATGAGCTAATTAGAAAAATAACTATATACTGTAGGGCAGTGTTTCAACAAGTACCAATGAATTGAAATCATATTGAGTTTGTATTCTGTTCACAGTGTAATTAAGCATTAAGCTAGAAATCAATAATTTAAAAAACTGGAAAATCTCCAAATATTTGAGAATTAAGCAACTATATAACTATATACATATATATGTATGCATACACATATATACATATCCACAGATATACATCCATGTATATCTGTATGTATTATAAATACATTATATATAATATATATGTGTAATGTATATATGTGTATAATGTATATATATGTATAGTGTGTGTGTGTATATATATATATATATAATGTATAAGCTTTCTTTTTTATTTCACTTAACATGATATGATGCTTTCTCACATATTTTCCCTCATGGACATAGCCTGACATTCCTGTCATTTTCTTCATAAAGTGTGAAACTGTAGGGGAGCCAAATTATGCAAATCCCAGTAAAAAGAGAATGAGTGGGTAAAGAAAAGCATTTGTATTTCTGCTACTAGAGGCTTCTTCCACTATTTCCAGTCTCCTTCTCAGTATCTTAGGACCTCTCCTCTAAAAATGCTTCATAAAGGACCAAAAATGCACTTTATTTGGACTTTTGCCTGCTTTGTGGGAAAGAAATTTGTTTGAGGGAAGTAGGATAGAATCCTGTGTTTTAATTTGCTGCTCTCCCGAAGGGAAGGTGGAGGAAGAAAATAGGAACTGAAGAGAACTAATATTGAGCTAATTTCATTCTGTCCTCAAAGGTGAGGTGCCTAGGGTGAGTTCCCCTTTTTGTAGAGGAAGAACTCTGGTTCTGCGAGATAGGAACACTGCAGCCCAGATTTTCCCCATATCTGCCCCTGTTCTGCCTCGCGTGGCCATATTGCTACGACTGCAGGGTAGTCTCTTACCGGGAGAACAGGAATGTGTGTATGAGAATCAGGACAGTGTGTTGAACAACTGAACATTTTATGAATGCATTAAGTCGTAGCACACTAAAAGGCTTTCAGAAGCAGTTTGTCTTGGTTAATAATCATTATTTCTATGCATATTTAGAAAGACTAAAGTATCTCAAATTGTCCACCATTATTTGTTATTAACGATTTTACAACCCTGCGAAGACCAGAGTATTAGAAAACAGGTGATTTGCATTTTAAAATTACATTTACTTCTCTTTTCTGTACAGTTATGTAGCATAAATGTAACTTAAAATTTAAAATTACATTAGCCCATTTGGGGCATGGTGTTTTAAAAAATAGAATGGGAGCCTCGACTTCATTGCTCTATTAAAAGAGACCACCAATACCCATGCTTTGCTTCTCTTAAAATTAATTCTTAACAGGAGAGCATTTTATTAATTCAAATGGAGTGACGTTCATATGGAAGGAAGAAAGGATTTATGAGTAATGCGGATATCTGTCCCACCGCTGGGGTGGGGGTGGTGAGGGAGGCGGTCTGGTCAGCGGAGAGCAGTTGCGGCTGCGCCATCCCTAAGCTTCCAGGCTCGCAGGCTGGACCCGCGGAGACGCGAGCGCTGTAGTCTGGGGCAGAAGCTGGGAGGGGGACTTTCGGCTGGCTGCCACCGCAGCCGTCTCCGCAGCCTCCTCTCCTGACCGCTCCAGAAAAGGAGCCCCTTCCCTGGGCCAGCTAGGTGAGATAGAGATTGCTACTGAACTTGCTACTAGGGAGGGAACGCCGAAGCTAGAGGGACCCGCGTCGGCCAGCGGCGTCTTAAAGAAGAGGAGACAGGTTTGTAGTGTTCCTTTAAAGGGTAAGGACTCTTATCTCTGTAGCACTTTGTTCGATGTATTCAACTGGTTAGAATAAGATTTCAACAGGTAGCAGAGAATGATCACGTGGGGGCAGATTTGGGGGCGCCGCGCCATCCTTCCCCTCCCCTCGGAACCGCACCTCTCCGTATAGTTGCACGTCGACCATCGTGACCCGTGCTTTCAATTCCGTTTTGCAGCCTAGGAGTCCGCGGCGACGGTGGGCTAAAAGGACAGCCAGGAAAGAGCCTAGTCCGGAGAAGCCACAGCAGGACTTGGAGCGCAGGTCCGCGCAGACGCGGGCTGGGGGAACTGCAGAGCCTCGCAGGGCGTTGGTGGAGGAAACCGGGTCGCCGGCCCCACTGCCCTCGCCAACATGCACAACGCATCATTCTCGGAGCTGGGGCCGGCCAACACGTCGTGCTTGGGACCTGCGCTGGGCTGCCCCAACGCGTCGAGTCCGCCGCCGCCACTGCCGCCGCCGCTGGCGGTGGCCGTGCCGGTCGTCTACGCGGTGATTTGCGCCGTGGGGCTGGCGGGCAACTCGGCGGTGCTGTACGTGCTGCTGCGGGCGCCCCGCATGAAGACCGTCACCAACCTGTTTATCCTCAACCTGGCCATCGCGGACGAGCTCTTCACGCTCGTGCTGCCCATCAACATCGCCGACTTCCTGCTGCAGCAGTGGCCCTTCGGGGAGCTCATGTGCAAGCTCATCGTGGCCATCGACCAGTACAACACGTTCTCCAGCCTCTACTTCCTCACGGTCATGAGCGCCGACCGCTACCTGGTAGTGTTGGCCACAGCCGAGTCGCGCCGGGTGGCTGGCCGCACGTATAGCGCCGCGCGCGCGGTGAGCCTGGCCGTGTGGGGGCTCGTGACGCTGGTCGTGCTGCCCTTCGCCGTCTTCGCCCGGCTCGACGACGAGCAGGGCCGGCGCCAGTGCGTGCTGGTCTTTCCGCAGCCCGAAGCCTTCTGGTGGCGGGCGAGCCGTCTCTACACGTTTGTGCTCGGCTTCGCCATCCCCGTGTCCACCATCTGCGTTCTCTACAGCATCCTGCTGTGCCGGCTTCGCGCCATACGGCTGGACAGCCACGCCAAGGCTCTGGACCGCGCTAAGAAGAGGGTGACTCTCTTGGTGGTGGCGATCCTGGCCGTGTGCCTCCTCTGCTGGACGCCCTACCACCTGAGCACCGTGGTGGCACTTACCACTGACCTCCCGCAGACGCCTCTTGTCGTCGCGCTCTCCTACTTCATCACCAGCCTGAGCTACGCCAACAGCTGCTTCAACCCCTTTCTCTACGCCTTCCTGGACGACAGCTTCCGCAGGAGCTTCCGCCAGCTGCTGGCCTGCCGCCCGGCCGCCTAACCCTCCACCCGCCCCGCTCCGCTCGCCCTGCGCCCCAGTCCTGGCCGCCCCATCCCCGGCCGGTGCAGAGGGAGTGGGAGCCCGAGCGCTCGGGAGGCCTCCCTGAGCTGCAGTCTCCTGCCCCAACCCCGAAAACTTGCTAAAGATTCAGATTCTTGGGCTCCGGCTCAGACATAGCCTCAGAACACGCTAGGGCTGCGCCCTCAATTTGAATTTCCCAAGCCTTCCAGATGATGGAGGAGCACGCTAAGTATAAGGACTGTTGAGTCTGAGAACGCAGGTGGAACTCTCCCTAACGCCAAAGGGCACCGAGTTAACTCCCGAATTTGACAGGGGAGGGCAGGAAGCGGGGGAAGAGGGCGGCAGTGCTGCTGGGAACCACTAGCCGGTTCCCGCTCTCTCCACCCGCCCAGGGCGTTCGCAACCCGGGCTCAAGGTGGAGCCCTCGGCGCTATCCTGGGATACTGGGAGGCGGGTGGCGGGGGTGGGGGGTGAGGTTAAAAGAGGCCCGAGGATGCCCCGGGAGCCCCCAGGCGTCGGCTCCGCGCTCGCCTTGCACCTTGCTGCTTCGGTTTCCGGCAGCGACTGCCTGCGCTTTTGCTCAAAACTGGCGAGCAGCCTGGCCAGGACCTTTACTCTCTCTGCGCTCGCCCTAATCGCTGGGGAAAAGGGTCAAGGCTCCTGCGTTCCGCGCCCACCGCTCTGAGATGCAAGGAGTCCCATGGAACGTGCGGGAGTGTATGTGCGTGCGTGTGTATCTAGCGGAGGCATGGGATTGGGTGAAGGAGGTTGAAGCTTGGCTGTGACTACCTACAATGGTGATGAGAATAGTGATAATTCTCCCTTCCTGTTTTAGCTCCTTTTCTCTCTTCTTTTCCTTTTCCCTACTCCTACTCTTCTTGAAAATGCACCACGACTCTTAAGACTTTGGGGGAACACGGCTCGCCATGCTCAGAAAGAACGAGAGCCGCGAGTCTCCCAAGCCCGTGGTTGTGGCGCCCCCTTGCGGAGCCTGCTGCCCCGGGCCGAGAGTCCGAAAATAAAGCTCTGCACGGGCTAAATGGCAATTTACACCTCTGGGTTACCAGTCCTCGCTGCTTTCCGCAATTGACTTTGGTACTCCTACGTCCCTTTGCCCCGGGTGACCTCTAATACCACTTGGACCAGTTCGTTGCAATTCTTTGTGCGAGCATTGTTTTTCAGGACTGAGAACTTTTATAAATATGTATGTCCTAATCTAACAAGTCTCTGTGAAGATCGCATGAGATTAAAAAGTGAAATGTGTATCCATTCCTTTGATCCCTTTCTCCTCATATTCTTTATCCGTTTCGCCTGAGGGAGAGCCAGGAAGTTGAAGTGACTGACATCTTCATATTTCCCTCTATTGGATTCCTTTCCACTATGCTTTATTCCTTAGTGCTAGTCAGGTGAACCTCGCAAATAGTCTAGTTCTGGAATCATAGGGAGCCTGGCCAGCACCCTACCTTTATTTTTATCTTCACTTACGGAGACAAAAATGGATCAAGAGAGGACTGAGGCTTAGGTTTACCCAACCGTCTGCAGTTTACACCTCAGACATGAGAGCAGAGCCTTAACCAGACTATAGCCCTTGATTACAGCGTTTCAGGGGTTAGGTTTTCTTTGGGATTAATTCCAAACAGGAATGAAAATTTATAGAAATACTTGTTTCCTATAGTGCAGTGTTAGGTGTGAGTGTTGCCAGCAAGTTTTGCTTGCTTTGTTTGATGGGTACAACTCAATTTCTCAATTATTTACCTCTTAAAATATATAGAAGAGAAAAAGTCTCCTTTGGGTGGGAGAAAGCAAACTCCCTTTCTGATTTTAGTGAATGAGAATTGATTCCTTAGCCCTCAGAATTATTATGAACAGTAATTCATAGCTATCAGTTTTTTAAAAATGTAAATTTAGAAACTTATCTCGAGTAATCAATAATAGTAAATTGTCCAAAATACGGGTTTGTTTGTTTTCTTATGCCTCCATTGCATTTTGAATGATGTGCCTTTGAGCAGTCCTTGGCTGGTGAGCTTCAGAGACCTTTTGGAATTCATTGCAGTATCTTTCAAATTTCTTGGAAACATTTTATTGATTTTCTTTATGACTCACAAAATTCTTTTATGAATCCTCAGTACTATTTTTTTAAATTGAAGTTTTAAGCTTAGAGTCACTGCCACATTATCTAAGGTGATGGACAAAGAGTCAAGTGGATATTTGGCCACAAACACAGGAGTTACAATCATGTGGATTTGAAACTTCATCTGTTTTCATAAACTCAGTAGCTATACTTTGACATTCTCTGGACACAGAGTGGGGGAGAGCTGAGTAATCCATCTGTCTATGGTGTCATCCCAACCACAGATTCCCTGGGGCTGTCTCGGAATCTTGGAGAGGACTATTGGAAAAGGTGGACTGACATCACTTTGTTAGCCACAGCAAGGATGGGTAGGGGTCCTAGTATGGTATGTGGGGGATTAAATATGACAGTTCAGTTTCACCCTGGCTCTCTAAGTCATCGGATAAACTATTGTGTTGTCATTTCTAGGTTGTTGCCTTCATATTAGCATGTAGAAATCCAAACTTTATGTCTCAGACTCCCTTTTTATGACTTAGGTACTAGGTAGAATAAATATACAAACAGCCATATACAAGTAGATTTTACTTACATCATTGTGTTGCAAAGGTCTTAACTGTGTGTTGAATTCTTGCAGTCTTTGTGTAAACTGTGTTATTTGGTTATACCATTTCTGATGTTTAAAAATGTCTATTTGGTTTTAGTTATCTTAGTAAAATTATGTAATGTGTGTGCTTAAGTTTTTGCTTGAGAAATCCAAAAATGCTGCTAGTCCACATTGAGAGAAGCTCAGTTCAAAATAAAAGCTGAAACATTCTGGGAAAAAAAAAGCTGAAGTATTCTGTGTGATACTATTCTATTGTGATATTCTGTGTGATAATATTCTATTGCTTGAGAATATGGGATCCATAATTTAGTCACCTTAGTGCCTTTGAGGAAAAGTTATCTAATGGGCAAGATTAAGAATGAAATCTCCCCCCTTTATTTCAGTTGATTGTGAAAATGATGTCTAACTGCTAATTAACACAAAAACTACAATATATGCTAGACAGAAAAAGTATAGATAAGCTTTTATCATATAATCACAAACCTCATTTTAATATTTGAACAACTTGTATGGAGAGTGAGATGGGAGAGAAATTGCTTATTTCTTAGCACACACATTACTATTTCAGTTAACAGTAAGCACAGTCATGGCTCCCATGTGTGCAAGGCGAAGGGGCTAACCAGAAAACCCCTCACACATAGAGAAAGCTTTCCTTCCCTCAGCAGCATGCTTGGAAAACCGCAAACAATATCCCACCACAGATGGCACTCATCTGTGCTTATCCAGATTAAGGAAGGAATCAGACAATGCTTCACATAGTGGTCCTTTACTAGGATAGCTTTGGGGCTGGCATTTTAGTCTCATTTTATATAGAGAAAAAGTGAGATACAGGGAATTGGGTCCATTTGGCCGGGCACACAAAGACTAATCAAGACCAATCACAGCCATCTGTTTCCTCTTCTAGGAATTGTCTAGTCCTGTTCCAGCAGAGATGAAATTGGTTGCAATGTATAATTCAGAATTGTTAGAACATAGAAAACATTGATGTCTTTGAAATATTTAATGAATTAAACAAGATATACCTACTATTTCATCATGTGATACAAAGGGAGGATAAGGGATAAGATTTACTAATAGAATTTCAATCCTAATTCAGAATCTTGAAGGTCCGTGGTGTTGTTTAATGTTATATAAGAATAAAAATTTCTGGACCAGGGCTGACTGCATTCTCCCCTCCACTGACTGTAATCTGCATGCTTTATGCATATGGAGCTGCGCTCTAGGATGCACCATTTATGAAAAATAAAATGTTAATAGCACCTCTGTTTAAATAGAATTGAGTTTTGCAATGGATGACACTGTCCTTCAGTTTAGGGAAAGGTACATTTGTTTATTTATATCATATCTTATAAAGTTACAAGAAAATACATCACCTCAATTAAAAAAATGGGGAAAGGGAAGATAAGTTAAAATGACATCTCTGAGAAACGATTAAAAATAGATGAACCGTGTGCTTCCCACAATCCAGAACAGAATTTCTCCTTTGAAAAATACCTACTGGCAGCAAGAGTAGTTTGCATTCCCAACAAATGCCTCAAATACCATCTTTGACCACATGTCCCATCGCACCATGGCTTGGGGAGTCAGCTCAGCATCTTTTTGTGGACAAAGCATCTTTTTTCTCAACAAAGACTGGGAAATCAGCAGAGATGTCCTGGGGTGGTTTTTTTTTAATTCAAATATAATTAACATAGAGTGTTATATTAGTTTCAGGTGTACGATGTAATGATTTAACAATTCTATACGTTAGTCAGTCATCATGGTAAGTGTACTCTTTAATCCCCTTTACTATTTCCCCCATTCCCCTCTGATAACCAAGAGTTTGCTCTCTGTATTTAAGAGTTTGTTTTTTTGTTCACCTCTTTCATGGTAAGTGTACTCTTTAATCCCCTTTACTATTTCCCCCATTCCCCTCTGATAACCAAGAGTTTGCTCTCTATATTTAAGAGTTTGTTTTTTTGTTCACCTCTTTTTCTTTGTTTCTTAAATTCTACATATGACTGAAACCATATGGTATTTGCCTTTCTCTGACTGACTTATTTCACTTAGCATTATACCCTCTAGATCCATCCATGTTATTGCAAATGGTAAGATTTTGTTCTTTCTTATGGCTCAGTAATATTCCATTGTGTGTGTGTATGTGTGTGTGTATATATACATATACAGATACAGATACATGTATATGTATATATAAATAACTTCTTTATCCATTCATCCATGCATGGACACTTGGGTTGTTTTCATATCTTGGCTGTTGTAAATAATGCTGCAATAAACATAGGGGTACATATATCTTTATAGTAAAGCTTGAAATCAGGAAGGGTAATGTCTCCCATTTTGTTTTTTCTCAGGATTGCTTTGGCTATTTAGGGTCTTTCGTGGTTCCATTTAAATTGTGGGATTGTTTTTTCTACTATGAAAAATGGCATTGGATCTTGATAGGGATTGTGTTGAATCTGCAGAAGACTTTGGGTACTATTGACATTTTAACTATGTTAATTTTTCCAACCCATGAATATGGGATACCTTTCCATTTATTTGTTACCTTCTTTGATTTCTTTCATCAGTGTCTTGTAGTTTTCAGAGTAAAGATCTTTCACTTCCTTGGTTAAGTTTATTCCTAAGTATTATATTGCTTCTGATGCTATTGTAAATGGATCATTTTCTTTATTTCTCTTTCAGACAAATCAGTGTTAGTATATAGAAATGTTGCTGGTTTTTGTCTGTTAAGTTTGTATCCTGCCATTTTACTGCATTTGTTGTTTATATCTAACAATTTTTGGTGATTCGTTAGGATTCTCTACATATAAAATCATGCATATACAAATAGGACAGTTTGCCTTCTTCCTTTCAAATTCTGATTCCTTTTCATTCTTTTCCTGCCTAATTTCTCTGGCAAGGATTTCCAGAGCTATGTTGAAGAGTAGTGGTGAGTGTGGGCACCCTTGTCTTGTTTCTGATCTTATAGGAAAAGCTTTCAACCTTTCACCATTGAGTATAATGTTAGCTCTGGCTTATCCTATATGGCCTTCATTATTTTGAGGTACCTTCCTTCTGCACCTATTTTGTTAGAAGTTTTTATCATGAACAGATCTTGAATTTTGTCAGATACTTCTTATGTGTCTATTGAGATGGTCATTTTTTTCCATTCTATTAAGATGATGTATCACATTGATTGATTTGCATGTGTTGAGCCATCCTTGCATCACAGGTATCAATCCCACTTGATCGTGGTAAATAATCCTTTTAAAATGCTGCTGAATTTTGTTGGTTAGTACTTTGTTGAGATTTTTTGCAACTATATTCACCAGCAATGTTGGTCTGTATTTTTCTTCTCTGGTAGTATCCTTTTCTGGCTTTGGTGTCATGGTAATGTTGGCCTCCTTAAATGAGTTTGGAATTTCCATACTCTTCAACATTCTTGGAAGAGTTGGAGGAGAGTTGGTGCTAATTCTTTAAATGTTTGGTAAAGTTCACCAGTGAAGCAGTTTGGTCCTGGGCTTTTCTTCACTGGGAGATCTTAAATTAGTTATTGAGTCTCCTTACTAATAATTATTCTGCTCAGACTTTCTATTTCTTCCTCACTCCTTTCTTCGTAGTTTGCATGTTTCTAAAAATTTTTTCATTTCTTCTAGATTTTCCCATTTGTTGGCATACAGTATAGTTGTTCATAGTAGCCTCTTAGGATCCTTTCCATTTCTCTAGTTGTATGTGTAATGTTCCCTTTTTCATTTATAATTTTGTTTATTTGGGTCCTGTCTCTTTTTCTTGTCTAGTCTAGCTAAAGGTTTGTCAATTTTGTTTATCTTTTCAAAGAACCAGGTTTTAGTGTGATTAATCTTTTCTTTGTTTCCCTGTTTTCTATTTCATCTATTGCTGCTGTCATCTTTGTGAGCCCACTATGTTCTTTGGGGTCAGTATGCTCTTCCTTGTCTAGTTCCTTAAGGTGCAAAGTTGGTATCTTTGTTGGTTCTTAATGTAGGCATTTATTGCTATGAGTTTCCATCCTAGAATTGCTTTTGCAGCATCTCGTAAGTTTTGGTATGTTGTGTTTCCATTTTTGTTTTTTCAAGATGCTTTTTTATTTCCTTTTTAATATCTTCTTTGATCCACAGGTTGCTCAGAAGAGTGTTGTTTAAGTTTAGTGTATTTGTCAGTTTTCCTCTTGTTATTGATTCTGGTTTCATTCTGGTTTCATACCATTGTGGTTAGAAAAGATACATGGTATGAATCAAAATTCTTGAATATGCTAAGACTTGTTTTGTGGCCTAACATATGGTCTATCCTGGAAAATGTTCCTTGTACACTTGAAAAGAATGTGTATTCTGTTGTTGTTGGATAGAATGTTCTCTGATTGTTTATTAGGGCCATTTGCTCTATATGGTTCAAATGTGCTGTTTCCTCATTGATTCTCTGTCTGGATGATCTCTCTATCATTAAGAGGGGGGTATTAAAGTCCCCAACTATTATAGTATTGCTATTTATTTCTCCTTTTAGCTCTGTTAGTTTTTGCTTCCTATATTTAGGTACTCTGATGTTGGGCCCATACATATTTACAATTGTTATATCTTCTTGATGGATTGACGCCTTTATTGTTTTTTTTTTAAAGATTTTATTTATTTATTTGACAGAGATAGAGACAGCCAGCGAGAGAGGGGACACAAGCAGGGGGAGTGGGAGAGGAAGAAGCAGGCTCACAGTGGAGGAGCCTGATGTGGGGCTCGATCCCAGAACGTGGGGATCACACCCTCAGCTGAAGGCAGATGCTTAACCGCTGTGCCACCCAGGCGCCCCTGACGCCTTTATTGTTAAATAATAACGTTCTTTATCTCTTTTTGCCACTTTTAATTTAAAATCTCTTTTGTCTGATAGAGGTATATCTACCCTTTTGTTGTTGTTTTGTTGTTGTTACCATTTGCTTCAAATATTTTTTTTAAAAGATTTTATTTATTTATTTGCCAGAGATGGGGGGAGAGAGAGAGAGAGCACAAGCAGGGGGAGCAGCAGGTAGAGGGAGAAGCAGGCTCTCTGCTGAGCAAGGAGCCCAATGTGGGACTCGATCCCAGGACCCCGGGATCATGACTTGAACTGAAGGCAGATGCTTAACTGACTGAGCCACCCAGGCGCTCCTGCTTCAAATATTTTTTTTTTCTTTCAGCCTCTATGTGCCTTTAAGACTAAGTGAATCTCTTGTAGTCAGCATTATCATTGGATCTTGTGTCTTTATTCATTCAGTCATTCTATGTCTTTTGATTGATAAATTTAATCTGTTTACATTTTAAGTAATTATTGATAAGTAAAGACTTACTATTGCCATTCTGTTCCTTGTTTTCTGGTTGTTTTGTTGATCCATTGTTCCTTATTTCTTATCCTGCTGTCGTGTGTGTGTGTGTGTGTGTGTGTGTGTGTGTGTGTGTCTGTGTGTGTGTTGCTGTCTTTTGAAATCAGTATAGTTTGAATTCTTTATCATGTTCCTTTGTGCAATGCTACAGATTTTTCCTTTGTTGTTATCATTAGACTTACGCAGATTTTTTCACATTATAGCCCCCTCATTTAAATTAATAATAACTTCAAAGGCATTATTATCTATTCTTTACACCTTTTCTTCTCCTCTCCCTCACATTTTAGGTTATTGATGTTTCAATATACTTATATGTTATATTGTATAACAACAGGTTTTTGTTGTCATGATTATTTTTACTACATTTGTTTTGTTTTATCTTTTAAGCTAGAGCTGTAAGTGAATTATGTGCCATCATTACCATATGATAGAATCTAACTTTGACTTTATATTTGCCATTACCAGTGAGTTTTACACTATGTTCTTATGTTTTCCTGATGCCAATTGGCATCCTTTTATTTTCACTCAAAGGACTCTTTAGAATTTCTTGTAAGGCAGGTCTAGTGGCAATAAATTCCCTCAGCTTTTGTTTGGTCAGGAAAGTCTTTATCTCTACTTCACTTCTAAAGGATGGCTTTGCTAAGTATAGAGCTGTTGGTTGACAGGTTTTTCGACCTTCAATATTTTACAGATCTCATCCCATTCCATCCTGAGATCTTTCTGTTGCAAAATTCACTGATAGTCTCATGGGGGTTCCCTTGCATGTCACTTTTCTCTTTTGCTAATTTCAAAATTCTTTCTTTGTTTTTTGACAATTTAATTATAACATACTTTGATGTAGCCCTATTTAGATATACCTCATTTGGGATCCTTTGGGTCTTTTGGATCTGGATGTCTATTTCTCTCCTCAGGTTTAAGTAGTCTTCAACAATTACTGTTTTAAATATACTTTCTGTCCTTTTTTCTTTCTCTTCTCTTTTTGGAATTTCTGTACTATGAATATTGTTTCCTTTCTTTGTGTCCCATAAGTCCAGTGGCCTTTCTCCATTCTTTTTCATTCTTCTTTTTACTCCTCTGACTGGCTAATTTCCAGTGTCCTATTTTCCAGGTCACTGATTCTTTCTTCTGCCTAGTCGAGTCTGCTTTTGAAATTATCTGTTGAATTCTTCAGTTCAGTTATTGTATTTTTCAGCTCTAGGATTTTTGTTTGTATATTTTGATGGTTTCTATTTTTTGTTGAACTTTTTTTTAATTCATTGTTTTCCTAATTTTATTTAATTGTCTCTCTGTGTGTTCTTGTAATTCACCAAATTTCCTTAAGGGAATTATTCTGAATTCTTCGATAGTACAGAAATCTCTGGTTCTTTAGGGCCCGTTATTAGAACTTTATTTGTGTGTGTGTGTGTGTGTGTGTTTCTGTGTGTGTATGTGGTGTGACATTGACCTAATTTTTTGTTATTCTTGATTTTTTACACAGGTATCTGCATATTTGAGTAAGTGGTCTCCTCTTCCAGACTTTGCAGTTTTGTTTCAGCAGAGACAGTTTTTCACTAAGCAACTCAGTTTGGGTTTCCGGATGTGTCTGCTGTCATTGTCTTTGGGCAAGAGGGCCTGCTATTAGGGTCTGTCTTTGGGCAAGGCAACTGTTCAAGCTCTGAGGTTGGAGGTAGAAGTGTGTGCCTCTGAAAACAGCTGGATAGAACTGCTAGCTTGGTTCCCTGCCCAAGTGAGGCTGTAGGACGGGCTCCATGGAGACATGGATTCTCTGGTCAGGCTCTATCCAGTTGGGACTTGGTACTACACTCAGCAGTAGATGGGGCTATGAATTAGCTTCCCTTCCCTGGCAATGCAGCAAGATGGGACCCAGGTTCTGTCCAGCTTGTTGTTTGGGGACCCACAATAGGTAAGAGTGTGCACTGAATATCCTGGTCAGGTAAGCTACCGGGTTTGCCCTGCAGAAAGGGAAGGCTATGGGCTGTGCTCTTTATTCTGATGGCACTGTAAACAGCTCCGTTGGATGGGCTACAC
Source organism: Ailuropoda melanoleuca (assembly GCF_002007445.2). Taxonomy (NCBI): domain Eukaryota; kingdom Metazoa; phylum Chordata; class Mammalia; order Carnivora; family Ursidae; genus Ailuropoda; species Ailuropoda melanoleuca. Next base: position 5,795,687 of record NW_023179820.1, read on the forward strand.
AGTTTCCTTTGTGCTCTGGTAATGTTCCCTGGTTGGGCAGGCTGAAACACTATTCAGCAACAAGTGGGTCTACAAATTAGTTTCCCTGCCCAGTGCAGCAAGAGAAGCAGCTCCAAGACCACTAAGGCTCTTTGTGGTTTTTAGTCACGCTGACCCATGCCACAAGTTCCCTGGCCAAACAGGGCCATTGGCTTTGCTCTGAGGATGATCAGCTCTGCCTGCTGACTTTTCAGATGGAATGTTGCTGGGTTATACAGCAGCTTCCAGGTGTTCTTGTCAGCCCTTCCTATCAGCTGGGGCCAGGGACCATACTCTGCAGCAAGTGGAGCTATGACTCAGCTCTCTTGCCTTGTCAGTGGTGGAATGGCCTACTTCAGGCAACTCCCAAATTTCTTTGAACAGATTTTCTGGTTGGGGGGGGAGCTGGGAACCATCTCCACAGAGATGGACCCTGAATTAACTCTTCTACTTGGGCATAGTCGGGAAACCCTCCATGCCTGTTACTTTTTTTGTTCTGAAAGAGATCAGCTCTGCCTACTCACTTCTTGGCTCTAGCATGACCGTGTTACTCAGCTTTCATGTGTTCTGGCCAGCCTTTCCTATCAGAAGGGGCTGGGGGCCACACTCCACAGCAGGTAGGGCTAAATGACTCAGCTCTTCTGCCTGGGCATGGGCAGACCAGGCCCCAGGACTGGCAAAACTCCTCCTTTGAGGACCCAAATCAGGAAGAACTGCACTCCACTGAGTACCCTGGTCAGAATGCACCACTGACTTGGTTTTGTAGTTGAATGAAGCTACTTGTTGGGACTACTACTTGGGCCCTGCAAGTATGAACTTCATCTGCCAAGATCTGAATGCTGGTGGTAGGAAGCCCCTTCCCATTCTCAGACACAGTCAAATTCCCAGTTATCCCAGGGGAGCAAAACCAGAGTAGAGGCACCACAAAGCAACCCACAATGTTGACTTTTCCCTCTGGTTTCTCTTTTCCCTCTGGAGGAGCCATAGACTCAGGGGAGATCTATCTGTGTGGTGCTACACTGGCTACGGGGGAGAGATAGGCAATTCAGTCAGCATGTAGCCATAGCCACTTCTCTAACCTTCCAATGTGTTTTGTCTTGGTCTCTGTGGTAGAGGGAGTGCCTCAGCCTCACCCCCATGTGCTAGGATTCTCTCAGTGGTGTCTTGTCCAAAAATAGTTATTAGTTCTTCTTGTGAGGAGGTGTGAAGTCACAAATGACCTGTGTCACTATCTTGGTGATGTCATTCTCCCGTGTAACATACTTAATGAAATTTTAGTGAATCTTCTTATTGACCCGAAGGACTCAGTAAGAAATCAGTAACATGGGAAAAGCATAGTGTATAAAAGTAGATATCTCATCTAAAATGTCATAAAATGTCTGGGAATACAATGATAAATTCAAGTAATATAAAATATTAGGTATCTCTGATAACAAGCATCCTGATATTTGGGGATACCTACATGCAGTTTTGTTAAAAAAAAAACAAAAACAAAACACAAAGCACTTGAAGCAGAACTGCATCTCTATAATAATTCAGTGCCTCCCACATGCCCAAGCATGGCTGACCTAGACAGCTTTATTCAGGTACTCCCAGGCTGTCTTTGAGACTGCCAAATCAGGTTCTCTGGGTGCAAGGTGCAGCATCTCTAAAGCTCCCTGAGTGGATTTCATAATGACACATGTGGAGCAGAGCTACTCTGGTGACATCTCTGTGGAGAATGAATGCTTGTCACGTATGCCTCTGAGCTGTGTGCCGTTAGTGGTAAAACTGAGATGCTGGACAAGAGTTTATTTTCTTACATATCATTATGTAAATGATTTGGGGCCTGCCTTTAGCTGATCTTTTTCAGAAGCGTTCACTTTTTCATACCTGATCATTGTTTAAGTTCTGTTTTATAATAATGCATTAGGATCATTTGAATAACTAATAATAGTCTTTAAAATATAAAAATATTGTTTAGGCTTCCCAGGGCAGAGGCATCTCTTGGTTGTAGGGATTAAAAAAATCTTTTGAGAATTATTCCTTTGACCTGCTGGCATGCCTCAAAGGTCTATTTTCCTCCTGGTATTAATATATTGAAATAGAAATAACCTTAAAGATAACATTCTCTTTGCATTGAATAATAGTTTATGCTCAGTGAGTGAAAAAGTAAACTGGTTCTATTAATTTTATTTGTTATTCTCAATAAGAGGAGTCACACTGATAAAATAAACTTACAAGAGCTTAGGTTTTCCTCTCTAGTTGTTTAAGGTGTTTGTGCAAAGTGTACTTGTCTGCCACCTTCAGGATGATTTATGCAGAAAAAAATCACAATGTTAAAAAATTGTAGCTTATTTTTTAAAATGAGAATGTACTCATCAGAAAACTTCAGAAAAAAATATTGATTTTTTTCACTTGCTGGGTTCCTATCTTTCTAATAATAGATTTTTTAATTATTATTTTTAATAGCATAATATTCCATAGGCAGTGGAAATATAAGAGCTTCTACCCTTTTTTATTGTTGTTCCTTTACTATTCTTATTTTAAAAAGATTTATTTATTTATTTGAGAGAGAGGGAAAGAGAGAGCATGAGTGGGGAGAGGGAGAGAGGGTCTCCTCAAGCAGAATCCCTGTTCTGATGGGGGGGCTGGATCCCAGCACTCTGAGATCATGACCTGGGTGGAAATCAAGAGTCGGCTACTTTACCTACTGAGCTACCCAGGTGCCCCTACTATTCTAATTGTAATTTTTTTCTCATTATTACAATGGGCACCAACTTCATGCATGTTTTATTTTTTTTTAATTGTTTCCTTACAGTATGGCTAGAAGTAGAATTACTCCCTTACTTTTTCACATCTAAGCTGTACACCCCTACCTACTCCCCTTCTCCTTCCTGCCACATGAAGGGGGTGTTTCCCTCATCAAACACCACCTGCATTGTGTGTGCTCTTGAATCCTTTCTTTCTTACCCTCTCAACTTGTTACTTTTGGGTATCTCCAGCCTCTTCTAAATTACCTACATCCACCTTCTACTACATAATGCTTATTGGCATTTAAAGGTTCTAGTATGGGGGCGCCTGGGTGGCTCAGTCGTTAAGCATCTGCCTTCGGCTCAGGGCATGATCCTGGCATTTTGGGATCGAGCCCCACGTCAGGCTCCTCTGCTGGGAACCTGCTTCTTCCTCTCCCACTCCCCCTGCTTGTGTTCCCTCTTTCGCTGGCTGTCTCTCTCTCTGTCGAATGAAAATAAAATCTTTAAAAAAAAATAAAGGTTCTAGTATGGTCAACACTTAAAAATTTTTTTTCCTTAGAATTTTCTTTGTAGATGAATGCCAGCTAATGGATATAGAAAGAATGAAAGAATTAGAAAAATCACCATTTTGCAGTTAGACTATCAACCACTTTGTAATAATTGACTCAGACAAGGGTTGTCAATAAATACCAAAACCACTGGGTAAAAGATTTATTGGGAACAAGGATATTTGCTTAATGCCAAGGTAGCACTCCAAAGATTACTTGCTAATTGTGAGGGTAAAAGGAGTGTCTTTCTAAAGGAGAGGTCTGGTTGGATTATCAAGTAACCAAATTAGTGTAACTAACAACATGACAGCCTAATATTAAGTGTTGTCTGATACCATGGACTGTAATGTATACATGTACATATACAGACACATACACATATACATACTCCAGGCATTAAAATGTATACCACATAACTAAAGCATTTGACTAACTCCTGGTTAACAGAGAAAAACTAGGGATGGGGAATAGGAAAAAGAGTACCATGAAGACATAACTACACACAAATCTAGAATGCGGGGCGTTGCTATAAGTCTTGCTGAATTCTCTAAAAAAGTCAATGTAACACCCAAAAGAGATGGGGGAATGTTCCAGGTTAAAAGAAACTGAAGAAAAATAATAATCAAAGGCAATGCCTGCACCTCGGCCAGATCACGATTTGGAATACCAGCTCTAAAGAAGCATTCACAGACAACTGGGGAAATTTAAATATGGATTGCATTTTGGAAAATATCAGGGATTTTTTGGTAATTTCTTTTGTTGTGGTAATGATATTGTGGTTTTGGAGGAGAATTTGTCTATCCTTAGGCTATGAAGACATAAACATTTCAGGGTGAAGTGTCATGATATCTGTGATTTACTTTCAAATTATTTGGCACAATATCTGTGTAAATGTACATGCATTTATACAAACAAGGCAAATACATCAAGTATTTACTGTTAGAGGGAAAACAGGTACTTGTATTCTTCTTTCAACTTTTCTGTAAATTTAAATACTTTCATAAACTTTTCTGTATGTCTACTTTTCATACTTTGCATGTTTAAACACTTTTTTTTTGGAAAGAGAATACAAACTTATAGAGAAGAAATAGTCACTGACCATGTTTTGTCTAAACCTATTGACCCTATATGTGTCCCTCTACAGCCAGTACTGAAAGAGTTGCACCCTGTTTTCTCTGTGCTTCCTCCCTTCACCGGCTTTGCAGGCCCCTCTAAGCTTATCTACCTATTCTGCCAATCCACTCAAATGAGCTCTGTATGCCTACCTGGATGGAAACTGTCCTCCTCTTACCCAACTTCTCAGGAGTTCCTCTTGAAACAGTATCTTTCACCCTTACAATTTCCTCCAAGCTTACTCACCCTTCCTTCTTAGTGTAGATTACTGGGTCTTTCTATCTCATTTGACATCAGAGTATTGGCATTCCTCTGTTCTAGCTTCTCCCTCTTTATACCCCTTGTGCCGGTGACCCGAATGAATCTGTCAAATACCTCAGATTCACTGATTCTGTCCAGATTTCTTGTCCAGCAAACATTTCCTGTGATCTTTAGACTTGTATGTCTGACATCCATCTAACATCTTACTTACTCAGATGCCTCAAAACAATCTTATGTGTAACAAGTCCCCTAACAGAACATTTGTTCCCACTACTAAACCCATGTGCTTCTGGTCTCCTTGCATCTGGACATTTGTTTTCAGTTTCTTGCCCTTTTTCTGCCCCTATATTCAGTTTATCAGCGGGGTTTTGATTCTATCTTTAAACTAGATCTCAGCACTCTTCTCTCTCCCTGACACTGTCCCTCTCTCTCTCTCCCCCCACCCTCTCCCTCTTGACGGAAGTCACCAGGGCACAACCTATTGCCATATCTTGCCAGCACTAAGGAAACAATGTTGTAACTGAGATCCTGACTTCCACTCTTGCTTCTCTCCCATCCGCTCTCCATGTAGCAGCAAGAGTGATCCTGTTAAAACAGAAATTGTTTCATTCGCTGCCCTGGATATGTCTCTTAAATCACAGTTTGAGTGAAATCCAAATTCCTTACTGTGTTCCAGGGGGAACTGCAGGATTCCACTCTACTTCATGAGCTGGCCACGTTTCACCTTAGTCAGCACGCTCCAGCACGGTGGTCTTCACTGTGACCACACCCAGCACCTCCCCTCTGCTGTGTCTGCACCTGCTCTTTGCTCCGCCAGGGAAGCTGCCTCAGCTCTCACGTGGGAGGACACTTTTGCTTCCGGAAATCAGAGGGCAAAGCTCACTTGATTTTTATTTTCAGTTCAAATACAGACTGTGAAATCGGGGCCTCATGGTCCTTTTGACATTTTGGGTTTGGCCAATTATTTTCTCCTCCTTGAAGCCACTTAAATTTCATCTCCTTAGAAAGAAGACCTTGCCATACTAGTTGTTCTTATTCTCTATTTTGACTCCTTGCTTGTTTCTGTTACAATTTCTAGGTATTTTGTTTATTTATTCACTCAACTTTGTCTGTCGTTCCCACTGACATGTGAGCCCTCTGAGGGCTGGCATTGCGTTTTCTGGATCACCACTGAATCCTGACATCTAAAACAGAATCTGAGGCATAGTGGTGTTCCATTAATTAAACAAAGAGGCGGTTAGACTGAGGTGGTTCTAATGCCTCAACAGCCTATGTGAGCAAACAAAACCTCATCCGAAGCTTCAAGGTTAAGAAGTCAAAACAATCACAAACAGCCAAACAGGCTTTCCCAAAGAGTAGTTACTTAAGCTGTACCCAATGAAACGATTTCCTTGCTTTGCTTCCACCTCTTCTCCATAAGAGTTTTCCCCCTACCTCCTCTTGGTGGAGTGCTCTTGACCACATCCAGGCTGGTGTTGCCTGGTTTAAGTAGATTTGTTTCTCACACAAACTCTTAAACTTTTTAATTTGTACCAGTTTATCTTTCAACAATAGGTACCCAATGACTGTTTTTGAGTGGAGAGAGGACTGAATATCTTAAAATACAGATATTAAGATTTAAGGCAGCTTGACTGCATGCTTTGTCATTCATACCAAGAGTTTAAAGTTTTGGTAAATTTTCTTTGAAATTTTAAGAAGTCCTGAAAAAGATTTAAATTCAGAGCGGATAAAAGTCTGTTTTTGAGAGCAACCACCAGAGGGAGCACGGAGACAATTTTTCTAAGAAAAAATACTCCATTATTAATTATTCGAGTCAGTTGGCTCTTATATAAGTACACCAGGTTTCCTTCAGAACAGAAAATTTTCCTATGATTATGTAGCTATGCTGATTTATTAAAGCCAAAATTACAAAGTTAACCCCACCAAAATCAAAACACTGATAGTCATACCCAGCCATTGCACTACTGGGTGTTTACCCCAAAGATACAGACGTAGTGAA
>NW_023179820.1:5802460-5951586 GCF_002007445.2 Ailuropoda melanoleuca
CTCAATGCACAGGGAACTTACATTCTAGATGAGAGAGACATAGAAACAAGTAAAGAAGAAATTAATAACAAGATAATGTTAAATCTTGGTAACTATTACAAAGCAAATATAATCAGATGATGTGATTTTTGTGAACAGGTGCACCTACAGTGTGTGTGTTGGTATGTGTGTGAGTATGTGAGTGTGAATGTACATGTATGTATGTATTTTGTATTTTACTCTAGGCTTGAAGGTGTATGAGTTCTTCATTCGTTTGATTTTTGCTTCTGATTGGACATCCAACTACATTATCCTCCTGAGGGCTGAGTGACCCGGACACATTCCTTAGTGGAGAAGAAAGAGAATCTAAAAGTTACGAAGTGGGTTTCTCTGGCCTGGGCAGAGCAGGACCTGGATCTCTGACAAGTTGGGAGAGGCACTGCTCCCTCAGAAATGCATCCCCGGAAGTCAGGTTAATGTGTGTGATCCTGGTCAGGGTCCTGACTTGTTTGCCCCCTCGGCCCTTTCTTGATGCCCCACACTTTTGCAGACCAAGCCATCGATTCTGTTAGGTCAAACTAGGAGTCCACTGGACCTGCAGGTGGCCAGCAGCAGAAGCCGGGTGGCCACTGTACCCTGCCCTACATTTCCTCCTTAACAAACGCTGTGTGAGATTACTATGTGTCTGCAGTGTTTGCATTGTCGGATTCTGAAATCTAAACTGTCACTGACTGTAATCCGGTTGTCTCCATTTAGGTCCCTGTCAGCCTGTGTATCTTTGCCATTCATCTTCTCTCTTTATTAATCATGTCCTCTTTTCCTTGTGAGTCATGGTTCCTGCTCCTTTCTAAATACCTGCGGGATCTCTTTATCCTGGAGAGTCTCAGTCACTCTGGAGTTTAACTGAAGGGAAAAAGGAAGCTTTTCATTCTCTTGGCAACCCCTGTGTAATTCCTGGAATATCCAATTTTTTTTCAGCCCATAAATGGATGTCCTGCCCAGTCCCACTTTTATTCCTGGAGACATGGTGATGAGGTAGTTTTTCCCGTATCACCGCCTGTTCCATGAGCAAGCCAGGAAACAGCTGCTGGCCGGAGACCGCCCTGGGAAGTTGTGTTCCAACAGTTGATGAGATCTTGCACCCATTCTTGATGGACGTCATCTTCTGTCACGGTCAGGGATGCCTCGTGGGACTCCATGCCATCCTGGCGGAGACTGTCCCTTCTGATTAATTTCCATGTTCTGCTGAAATTCCCCCCATTTTCATGCACATTACCTGTCTTTCCTCTAGCTCATTTAACTTAGTACTCAAAATGATTGTAAAGTTCCTGTCTGATAGTTCCAACATCTAAGCCATCTCTGGTGTTTCTGGTCTGTTGATTACTTTATCTCTTGCCAATGAGTCTTTTTTTTCTTGCTCTTTTAGTGTGGATTGTAATTTGTAAACAAATATCAGATAATTGTGTTTTATAAAAAAGTAGAAACTGTGGCAAGTACTATTTGCACTTGGAAATAGGCCTGCCTCTTTTCTGTCAGTCATTAATGTGAGGGTTGAGTCAACCTGGTCTGTAACTGAGCAGGGTTTGGGATCGGTTGGTGCTTTATCACCTTCAGGCGGCCACAGATTTCCAATTTCTCCAATCGCAGGCTGCTGCTATACAGTTGTAAGTGTGCAGTTCCAAGTGCCGGAGGTTTTTTCTTGACTCCTGCAGGATCTCAGGATCTCAGCATTAGCCAGGCCAGCTCCCAGTACCACACACTCATGTCTCTGAAAGTGATAGACTGCTGAGGCCTGTGCTCAGTCAGTGTTTAGGGTAGTGGTGGGGTTTTCCGGGGTCTCTTCTTCCACCTCATTCTTAGGCAGGCCTGTGCACCTGGGCCTCAGGGACTGGTCTTTCTCAGCCTTCCCGCCTCGCCTCTTGTGGCAGCCACACTCCAACTGGAGAGGCATCTTAGGCAGGAGGCAGTCTCCTGCCCCTCCCCAGCAATGCCCTCCTGCTTCGTGCAGTGCGGGACACTGGGCCCTCCCGCAGCTGCAGGCAGCACTTTATTCTTACCCCACCCAGGGTAAGCCTACGGGTCTTCACTCCAGACCAGTTATGGGGAGTGTTTCCTCGCTGAAAAGCAAATTGGCGTTTGCTTCCACCCTTCTCCCAGGGGCCATGTTCCTAAACCTGTAATTTGGAAGGGGGTTTTCCTGACCTCTCTCACTAGAAGACAGCTTTCTTCCCATGTGAAAATGGTCTGTGATGGGGGAGATGCGCCACCCCTATGCTCCAGCAAGGGTGGCTCTCTCAAGCCTTCCCAATTGATCCCACACTCTCTGGTGGACCCCTGGTGGATGATGGTGGAAAAGGGATCAGAGTGACTGCATTGTGTTGGTCTCAGCCTGTTGACAGTGATGCTGTTGCTCACGGATCCCTAAGGCACACTCTTGGGCCCATTAATACTTCTGGTGAGTCCCACAGACATTTCCTGGACCAGAGCCAATGTTGTGGCTGGACTGGCCCTTGTGGTTTAATTATGATTGCAGAATGCACCTCAGCAACAACCATCAGGGGGCTTTGAAAAAGAAGATTTATTACTCAGAAGTCCTAGAGGGTACCTAGCATGCCTTGGGGCCACACAAGGAGATCACAGGTAGAAAGAGTGAGGGAGTGCAGCCCTGGGGCTCTGCCTTTAGGTCAAGGGTAGGGTGCTGAGCACTTCGAAAGCTCACTCTTACAGTAGCAAACCTAAACCAGAAGAGTGTGAATGAGGACACAGGAGGGGAAAAACCAGGGTCACTCAAGCATCCAGTTATCTAGATAGCTTTCTAACAGGAGAACTTCATAGGTGGGCAGCCTGGTTTCTCACCTAGGTGTTTAGGTAGTAACTGTGTCATGAAGCTGGAAAATAGGTTTATTTGAGATGGAGGTCATTGAAATGGAAGACCCAGCAATCACAAGCTTAACTTCAAGTACTTATATTATAGTAAAAAAAAAAAGCTTGATATCAGGTACTTATACTACAGAGTACACCCTCTTCTGTGTCCAGGCTCCCAAGGATTTAAGACAGTCAGGTTACCCCACACTCAGCTATGAAGNGCTTGATATCAGGTACTTATACTACACAGTACACCCTCTTCTGTGTCCAGGCTCCCAAGGATTTAAGACAGTCAGGTTACCCCACACTCAGCTATGAAGAATTTGTTAAGATTTCAGTTGTTTCCTTCTTACTGTTTTTATGACTGACTTGTTTTTCTCTGTGTTCTCTGAAAGATGAAATAGATTGTATGACATATCTCTCTCTGATGGCTTAAAATAAATTATGATTTTGTAGCTTATCTGGCTTTTTCTTAAAGCTGGGTGGGGAAAAATTCTATGAGTTTCTCCATCCTAAGCAGATGTACATACATTCATACATATGGTATTATAGATATAGGACATACCATTCTTAGAGGAGTTTTGATTCATGGCAACGCTGAACCTACCCCCACACAAGCACAGCCTCTCCCAAGATCAACATCCTGTGTCAAAGTGATACATTCATTAAAAGAGACGAACCGACATTGACACATCATCACCCAAAGTCCATAGTTTACATTAGGGGTCATTCTTTGTGTTGTCTAGTCTATGGGTTTGGACAAATGCATAATAATATGTATCCACCATTACAGAATAGTGCAGAGTAGCTTCACTGCCCCCCAAATCCCCAGTGCTCCACCTATCCATCCCTTCCTTCCCCCAAACACATGGCAACCACTGATCGTTCTACTAGCTTCATAGTTTTCCCTTTTCAGAATGTCATATAATTGGAATCATTCAGTATGTAGCTTTTTAATGCTGCCTTCTTCCAGTTAGTAAGTAATACGCTTTTAAGTTTCCTCCATGTCTTTTCAGAGCTTGATAGCTCATTTGTTTTTGGCATCGATGATACTATGTTGTATGGAGGTACCAAAGTTTGTTTATTCATTCATTTATTGAAGGATATTTTGGTTGCTTCCAAGTTTTGGCCTTTATGAATAAAGTTGCAATAAACAACTGAGTGCAGGTTTTTGTGTGAATGTAAGTTTTCAACTCATTTGGGTAAATTCTAAAGACTGATTGCCGGCTCAAAACTAAACTTACAAAACTAGTAAGAAACTGCCAAAGTGTCTTCTAAAGTGCCTGTATGCTTTTGCATTCCCACCAGTGAAGAATGAGAGTTCTTGTTGCTCCCCATGCTCTCCAGGATTTGGTGTTGTCGGTGTTTTGGATTTTAGTCATTCTAATAGGTATGTAGTGGTATCTCATTGTTTTAATTTGCAAATTCTTATATGCTTATTTGGCATTTATATATCATCTTTGGAAAGGTGTCTTTGGCCCAGTTTTTAAATTGGGTTGTTCATTTTTCTATTGTCGAGTTTTAAGAGTTATTTGGAAGTAACCTCTACACACAATGTGGGGCTTGAGCTCACAATCCTGAGATCAAGAATTGCACGTTCTACTGACTGAGTCAGTCAGGTGCCTTCCTGAGTTTTAAGAGTTATCTGTATATTTTGAATAAGAGTTCTTTACTGAGTGTGTCTTCGCACATATTTTCTTTCAGTCTGTGAATTATCTTATTCTCTTGACGGTGTGTTTTGCAAAATGCAAGTTTTTTTTTTAATGATTTTTTATTATATTATGTTAGTCACCATACAGTACATCCCTGGATTCCGATGTAAAGTTCGATGCTCCATTAGTTGCCTATAACACCCAGTGTACCATGCAATATGTGCCCTCCTTACTACCCATCACCATTCTATCCCATTCCCCCACCCACTCCCCTCTGAAGTCTTCAGTTTGCTTCTCATAGTCCATAGTCTCTCATGTTTCATTCCCCCTTCTGATTACCCCCCCTTTCTTTATCCCTTTCTTCCCCTACCGATCATCCTAGTTCTTATGTTCCATAGATGAGAGAAATCATATGATAATTGTCTTTCTCTGCTTGACTTATTTCACTTAGCATTATCTCCTCCAGTGCCGTCCATGTTGCAGCAAATGTTGAGAATTCGTTCTTTCTGATAGCTGAGTAATATTCCATTGTATATATGGACCACAGCTTCTTAATCCAGTCATCTGTTGAAGGGCATCTCGGCTCCTTCCATGATTTGGCTATTGTGGACAATGCAGCTATGAACATTGGGGTGCATATGGCCCTTCTCTTTACTACGTCTGTATCTTTGGGGTAAACACCCAGTAGTGCAATGGCTGGGTCATAGGGTAGTTCAATTTTTAACTTTTTAAGGGACCTCCACACTGTTTTCCAGAGTGGCTGTACCAACTTGCATTCCCACCAACAATGTAGGAGGGATCCCCTTTCTCCACATCCTCTCCAACAATTGTTGTTTCTTGCCTTGTCTATCTTTGCCATTCTAACTGGCGTAAGGTGGTATCTCAGTGTGGTTTTGATTTGAATTTCCCTGATGGCTAATGATTTTGAACATTTTTTCATGTGTCTGTTAGCCATTTGTATGTCTTCATTGGAAAAGTGTCTGTTCATATCTTCTGCCCATTTTATGATTTGTTTATTTGTTTCTCGTGTATTGAGTTTGAGAAGTTCTTTGTAGATCTTGGATACCAGTCCTTTATCTGTGGTGTCCTTTGCAAATATATTCTCCCATTCCGTGGGCTGTCTCTTAGTTTTTTTGACTGTTTCCTTGGCTGTGCAGAAGCTCTTTATCCTGATAAAGTCCCATAAGTTCATTTTATCTTTTATTTCTCTTGCCTTTGGAGATGTGTCGTGAAAAAGGTTGCTCTGGCCGATGTCATAGAAGTTGTTGCCTATGTTCTCCTCTAGAATTTTGATGGATTCCTGTCTCACATTGAGGTCTTTCATCCATTTGGAGTTTATTTTTGTGTATGGTGTGAGAGAGTGGTCAAGTTTCATTCTTTTGCATGTAGCTGTCCAATTTTCCCAGCACCATTTATTGAAGAGACTGTCTTTTTTCCACCGGATGTTTTTTCCTGCTTTATCAAAGATTAGTTGCCCAAAGAGCCGAGGGTCCATTTCTGGGTTCTCTATTCTGTTCCATTGGTCGATGTGTCTGTTTTTGTGCCAGTACCATGCTGTCTTTGTGATCACAGCTTTGTAGTACAGCTCGAAATCCGGCATTGTGATGCCCCCAGCTTTGTTTTTCCTTTTCAACAGTTCCTTGGAGATTCGGGGCCTTTTCTGGTTCCATACAAATTTAAGGACTATTTGTTCCAGTTCTTTGAAAAATGTCCTCGGTATTTTGATCGGGATAGCATTGAAAGTGTAGATTGCTCTGGGTAGTATGGACATTTTAACTATGTTAATTCTTCCAATCCATGAGCATGGAATATTTTTCCATCTTTTTATGTCTTCCTCAATATCTTTCAAAAGTGATCTATAGTTTCTAGCATATAGGTCCTTTACGTCTCTGGTTAAGTTAATTCCAAGGTAACGCATGGTTTTTGGTGTTATTGTAAATGGGATGGATTCCCTAATTTCTCTTTCTTCAGTCTCGTTATTCGTGTATAGAAATGCAACTGATTTCTGGGCATTGATTTTGTATCCTGCCACCTTACTGAATTGTTCTATAACTTCTAATAGTTTGGGAGTGGATTCCTTTGGGTTTTCCATATAGAGTATCATGTCATCTGCAAAGAGAGACAGTTTGACTTCTTCTTTGCCGATTTGGATACCTTTGATCCCTTTTTGTCTTCTGATTGCTGTTGCAAGGACTTCTAGTACTATGTTGAATAATAGTGGCGAGAGTGGGCATCCTTGTCGTGTTCCTGATCTTAAGGGAAAGGCTTCCAGCTTTTCCCCATTGAGAATAATGCTTGCAGTAGGCTTTTCATAGATGGCTTTTATGAGATTGAGAAATGTACCCTCTATTCCTACACTCTGAAGGGTTTTAATCAGGAAAGGATGCTGTATTTTGTCAAATGCTTTTTCTGCATCAATTGAGAGGATCATATGGTTCTTGAGTCTTTTCTTGTTGATATGATGTATCACATTGATTGATTTGCGAGTGTTGAACCATGCTTGCATCCCAGGTATGAATCCCACTTGGTCATGATGGATAATCCTTTTAATGTACTGTTGGATTCTATTAGCAAGGATCTTGTTGAGGATTTTGGCATCCATATTCATTAGAGAAATCGGTCTGTAATTCTCCTTTTTGAGGGGGTCTTTGCCTGGTTTGGGGATCAAGGTAATATTAGCCTCATAGAATGAGTTTGGTAGCTTTCCTTCTGTTTCTATTTTTTGAAATAGCTTTAGGAGAATAGGTATTATTTCTTCTTTGAATGTTTGGTAGAATTCCCCAGGAAAACCGTCTGGGCCTGGAGTTTTATTATTTGGAAGGTTGTTTATCACTGACTCAATTTCTTCATAGTTAATTGGCCTATTTAAGAAATCTATTTCTTCCTGTTTCAGTCTTGGTAGTTTATAGGTTTCCAGGAAGGCCTCCATCTCTTCCAGATTGTTTAGTTTTTTGGCATATAGCTGTTGATAAAAGTTTCTAATAATCCTTGCAATTTCAATGGTGCTGGTCGTGACCTCTCCCTTTTCAGTCATAATTTTAATAATCTCAGTCCTTTCTCTTTGTTTTTGGACAAGTTTTGCCAGTGGTCTATCAATTTTATGGATTCTCTCAAAGAACCAGCTTCTAGTCCTGTTGATCTGCTCTACTGTGGTTCTGGTCTCTAATTCATTGATTTCTGCTCTAATCTTGGTCAACTCCTTCCTTGTCAGTGGGTTAGGCCTGTCCCTCTGTTGCTGTTCCAGTTTCTTGAGGTGAGAATATAGAAACTGCATTTTAGATTTTTCTATTCTTTTGAGTGAGGCTTGGATGGCTATGTATTTCCCCCTTAGGACTGCCTTTGCAGTATCCCATAGGTTTTGGACCGTTGTGTATTCATTCTCGTTGGTCTCCATAAATTGTTTAATTTGTTTTTTGATTTCCTGGTTTATCGAGTCATTCTTGAGCAGGATGGTTCTTAGCCTCCAAGTGTTTGAGTTTCTTCCAGGTTTTTCCTTGTGGTTGAGTTCCAATTTCAGAGCGTTGTGGTCTGAGAATATGCAGGGGATAATTTCAATCTTTTGGTATTGGCTGAGACCTGTTTTGTGTCCCAGAGCATGATCTATTCTTGAGAATGTTCCATGGGCATTTGAATAGAATGAGTATTCTTTGGTTCTGGGGTGTAGTGTTCTATATATATCTATGAGGTCCAACTCGTCGAGTATGGCATTCAAAGCCTTTGATTCTTTGCTTAGTTTTTGCCAGGGTGTTCTGTCTATTTCTGATAGTGGGGTGTTGAGGTCCCCTACTATTACTGTGTTCTTATCTATATGTCTCTTTATTTTGGTTAAGAGTTGGCTTGTGTATCTTGCTGCTCCCCTGTTGGGGGCATATATATTAATAATTGTCATATCCACTTGTTGAATACTTCCTTTAAGAATAATATAGTGCCCTTCTGTATCTCTCTCTATGGCCTCTAGTTTAAAATCCAGTCTATCTGATATGAGAATTGCTACTCCAGCTTTCTTTTGAGGTCCATTTGCGTGGAAGATGGTACTCCATCCCCTTACTCTAAGTCTGAATGCATCTTTGGGTTCAAAATGAGTCTCTTGTAGACAGCAAATGGATGGGTCATGTCTTTTTATCCAATCTGCAACCCTGTGGCGTTTTATGGGAGAGTTTAAGCCATTTAGATTGATAGAGATTATTGACAGATATGATTTTAATGATGCCATTTCTCTTTAAAGTCTTTGTATCGGTTGTGACTTGCTGCTCTGTATCACTCTTGGGGCCTTTTTACCTTTATAGAGCCCCCCTTAATATCTCCTGTAGGGCTGGTTTCGTGGTTACGAAATTGGTTAATGATTGGCGATTTTGGAACGTCTTTATTTCTCCATCAATTCTGAATGACAGCTTTGCTGGATAAAGGATCCTTGGCTGCATGTTTTTCTCTGAAAGAGCTTTAAAAATGCCCCCCCAAGCCTTTCTCTCATTCCAGGTCTCTGTAGACAGGTCTGACGTAATCCTGATACCTTTGCCTTGGTACGTGAGAAATTTCTTTGCCCTGGCCGCTTTCAATACTGTATCCTTGGATCTAATATTTGCGAATTGCACTATGACATGCCGTGGCGTAGGTTTGTCCTGGTTGAGCTTGGATGGGGTCCTCTCTGCATCCCAGCCCTCACTTCCAGGGCCAGCACTCTCTGTCCTTTGTGTTTCTAACTCCGCCAGCTGCCAGTTGCCCCGTGCATGCTCCCAGAGCTCCCGGTCTCAGTCTAGATCCAGTGCGCACACCAGAGTTCCGGAGCTCCGTGAGAAGTCTGGAAGCGCACGCCCCCGGCCCACGGTCTCAGTCTGCTCTCTCAAGAGTGGGGGTCACAGGCAGTTTGTACTTGTTTTATAGGGACCTTAGGGATGTTGGCTTCCTGATTTTTCAGCCTGCCTTCTGGGCAAGGGGTCTGCCATGCTGATATTCAGGAAACCCTGTTTGGGTAGAGTTGCCCCGTCCCCTGCGAGGAGGAATGGGGATGGGCACAATGTGAGCTGTTATTTCTGGGCTTTTGTTCTCTGGTGGCTTTCCCTGGCAGTTTTCTCTGCCTCTTCTGAGAGTCAGAGCAGCAGTGGCCGTATCCTAGCCTCTGTCTCAGAGCTGAGGGATCGTAGTTCGCTCTCCACTGATGTACTGGCCACTTGGTGCTGCTAAAAACCCTGCCGCGACCCGGGATGTGCACCCCACAGCCTGTGTGCCAGCCCTCACTTCCAGGGCCAGTAAGTCTCTGTCCTTTGTGCTTCTAACTCTGCCTGCTGCCGCCGGTTCCCACGCGCACTCCCGAGCTCCTGAGCTCCCTGTTTCAGTATGGTTCGCCTCTGCTCTGGAGCGCCAGTTTTCAGTCTGGTCGCGCTTGCACTCCTGAGCTCTCGGTTTCACTCTAGTTTGAGTGTGCGGTCGGGAGCTCCTGTTTTCAGTTTGGATGTGGGCATTCCCAGGCTCACTGTCTCAGTCCGCTCTCTTGCGGGTGCTGGTCTGAGAGTCCAGCCCGCTCCCCAGCACAAGGGGCTATTGCTTCCTGGCGCCTGAGTGCAGAGGCTCCCTCCCCCTTCCCTTTATCTTCCTATGTCTGTGCTCGGATTCACAGCTCCTCACTTCGTACCTCAATACTCAGCACTGGAGATGTTCATTTGTAGAGATCCAGATGTATCTTCCTGTGTCTCAGGCTGATTCTGTGGGTGTTCAGAATGGCCTTTTAGATATCCAGCTCGACTCGGCCCAGCTGAGAAAGGGTCGCCTACTCCTCCTCCATCTTTTCTCCTCCTTGCAGAAAGTGGTTGCCTTTCTGTTCATAGAGTTTCTGCTACTCTTTTCTTCATTCTCCAGTTGCATTCATAGGTATTTGGAATGGTTTGGTAGATCTCCCACTGAATTCCTGGGACCAGACGAACTTTAGGTCTCCTGCTCCTCCGCCATCTTGGAATGCCAAGCTGGAGCTCAACTCCTGTTTTAAACTGGGTTCCTTGCAGAAAGTGGTGGCTATTCTGTTCTTAGAGTTGCTGCTATTCTTTTCTTCATTCTCCAGTTGAGTTTGTAGGTGTTCAGAATGGTCTGATAGCTATNTGGTCTGATAGCTATCTAGCTGCATTCCTGGGACCAGACAAAACTTAAGTCTCCCTGCTCCTCCGCCATCTTGGACACCTCTCAAAATGCATGTTTTTAATTTTAATGTGATGTAGCATCAGCTGTTTGTTTAATGGATCATGCCTTTGATATCATGTCTAAAAAGTTATTATGAAACCTGATATTATGAAACCCAATATCTTCTATGTTATCTTCTAGGAGTTTTGTAGTTTTACATTCAGGTCTATGATCCATTTTAAGTCAATGTTTTTTATTAAGATATAATTGACATTTAATGTGTAAGTTTAAGGTGCACAACATGTTGATTTGATATATTTGTGTATTATAATATCATTATCACCATTGCATTAGCTAACACCTCTATCATGTCACATAATTATCATTTCTTTTTTGTGGGAATAATTAAGATGTAGTGTCTTAGCAACTTTGATGTTTATAAAATAGTATCATTGACTATAATCACTATGCTGTGCATTAGATCTTTAGGACTTAGTTATCTACTAGTTACAAGTTTGTACCCTTAAACAACATTCTCTAGTTCCCTGTCTCACATCCCCCCCACCTCCCCCCCATCCTTGGAAACCACCATTCTACTTTCTATTTCTACATTAATAATCATGTCATCTACAAACAAAGACTGTTTTATCCCTCCCTCCCTCCCTCCCTCCCTCTTATCTTTCCTACCTTCCTCCCTCCTTTTCCTCTTTCCTTTCGATGCCTTTTAGTTCCTTTTCTTAGGACTTAAGAATGTTCCTTTTCTTAGCCCTTAACTAGGACTTCCCATAAGATGTTGAAAAGGAGTGGTGAGAAGGGACATCTTTGTCTTGTTCCTGACCTTGGTGGGAAAGCCTCTAACTTCTCAACATTAATTATGTTAGTGCAGGTCTTCTGTAGATGTTCTTTATCAAGTTAAGGACATTTCCCTCTTTTCCTTGTTTGCTGATATGAATACTTTTTAAACAGGCATTCCCACCCCTGGTGTCATGAAAATGATGATCTAGACAGGTGTAAAGGACATTACAAAGACTGTCTTTGAAGTTTGCTTTTCTATAACAAGGTATACCTTGTTGAATATGTTATGCTATACCTTTCAGAATGCTTTTTCTTTGGTAATATGAGGCTAAATTATGTCAAGAAGAACTTTTTCAAACCTGGGGTCTGGGGAATAGAAGGGGTAGTAAAGAAAAGGAATGCATAAAAATTGAGATTTTCCTTCTCGTGCCATGCCACTAACATGAGTCTAAATATGGAATCAAAACTCAACAATCTTTAGAAGAAGTTAAGCCATATTTTGTGTATATATGTCACTAGTAGAATAAATAAATTCAAATGAATTGAGTGAGAAAATCTAAATGAAAAATTACCCACTCAAGCAAAGAAATGAAAATTATTTGAAATTGCTACTTAGTTAAGGGCATAACAAACAAAAATGTAGAGTGTGGGGGCGCCTGGGTGGCACAGCGGTTAAGCGTCTGCCTTCGGCTCAGGGCGTGATCCCGGCATTATGGGATCGAGCCCCACATCAGGCTCCTCTGCTATGAGCCTGCTTCTTCCTCTCCCACTCCCCCTGCTTGTGTTCCCTCTCTCCCTGGCTGTCTCTATCTCTGTTGAATAAATAAATAAAATCTTTAAAAAAAATGTAGAGTGTGAATATTGAAGAAACTCTTTAAGAAAAAGGTAAGATGTAATGGGAATGCTCTTTCATAAAAGTAAATCCCTTTGTGATGCTTCAAAATTTATTTTCTATATAGGTTTCATAAAACCTTTATTTTGAGACTATGAATTTTATGGAAAGGGCATTAATATTTATTCAGTAATAGCAAAGATAAATGGATTTTATAAAAAGATTATATGCCTCAAATATCATTAAATTGCATATCTCCAGCAGAACCCTCCTGGATCTTTTTCTCTATTAATACTTTGTAGAAGCTCACTAGATGGCACAAAGAATCCGATGATACAGAGAGACCAGGAAAAATCATGTGCTTTAGAACATGCTGGGAAGGCTTACGTGTTATCATCAAGGTTTTGCTAAAAGAATCTCAAGGAAAGCTCTTAATTGAAAGTATTGAGGTCTACATAGATTAGAGGATCCTACTAGATGTACCTTAGTTGCACTTTTGGACTGGATGTAATTTCTCAATTGACATCTCCTATTCATCCGTATTATAAAATTTAAGTGGATATTAATATATAAGTGGAATGTGTAATAATCAATTTGCAAAAGTATTTTTAGGGGTTAAAATTTGAAGTAATACAAAAAAATTCAAAGTATTACAATGATCAATTTTTATTTGAAAAATAGCTTTTTAAATATAATACCACAAAAATAATTTAAAAGACCCAAAGACTTGTTCACATTTTTTAAAAGATTTATTTATTTATTTATTTATTTATTTATTTATTTATTTATATGAGAGAAAGAGAGAGAGTAGGGAGAGGGGGTGGGGCAGAGGGAGAGAGAGAATCTTAAGTAGACTCCCTGCTGAGTGCGGAGTCCTATGTGGGCCTAGATCTTAGGACCCCGAGATCACTACCTAAGCCAAAATCAAGAGTACAATGCTTAACCAACTGAGCCACCAGGCACCCCAGACTTGTTCACATTTTTAATTAGCATTTCCTGCTTTCTTTTCTAGGTAAGGAATAAATAAAGGTGATAGGCTGGTAATGGGTTGCAGTATTGTGTTTAGTTATGGTGGACTTAATGAATGTAGAAAATAAACAACGATATAATCAAATCACATTACCAAACTAAATAATATTGCATTTATAGACATCCCCTTAAAAAGCCTTGCAGGATCCCCCACACTGGGCTCAGTGACTTTCCCACATGCCCTGGTAGCCTCCTATCTGTACTTACCACACCATAATACTTATATCTTATAATTAACAGTTGCTCTTTCACTTCTGGCAATTGACTTTGAGCTCCTTGAAGGCAAAAACAATGTCATATCAACCTCTATGCTCTCAGCAATCAAGCATTGTGGCTGGAACTTAGGAGACAGACACTTCTACAGGTTAGAAGTGTGGGTTCTGTTACCCCATGGACATTGCCTTACATGTCAGTTATACCACTTAAATTGTGGGCAAGTTATTTAAGCTCTAAAAGTTGGGGGTTAATAAGAATAAATAAAGATAACAATAGTAGCTGTTCCACAGAGTTTTTGTGAGTATTAAATAACATAATAAATATAAAGCACAGTTTCTGGAACGCAGGAAAATGTTACCTATTATTATTATTATTACTAAAATATTTGTTGAATGAATGGATCTTAATTAAATTCTCCAAAACCAGTATTTATTTTGGATTATTGATATTGCTGTCATGTGGACATTTCTTATACTTGGATGTACAGAATTAGGAATATAGTGAAATAAGGTGGTTGAATATGGAGGAAACCCAGACACACTATTTCTTTCTTTTTTTTTATTTAAAGATTTTATTTATTTGAGAGATAGAGGGAGAGACCACAAGCAGGGGGGAGGGAGAGGGTAAAGCAGACTCCCCACTGAACAGGGAGCCCGATGCGGGGTTCAATTCCAGGGTTCTGGGATCATGACCTGAGCCAAAGGCAGATGATTGACTGACTGAGCCACCCAGACACCCCTCAGAACTACTATTTCCATCTGAAACATGGAATTAGACAAAAGATCACTAGCCATTCCTTCATGGTGGTGCTGGGCTTGATTTTTGCTGTCTAAACAAGTTAACTCTGAGAAGCAAAGGTTAACTTGTGGATTTTTGCCTGAAGGAGATACAAGTAACTTCTATCAGCTCACCAGCTACCCCAGATGACCTGCTGGACTTAAGCCAGTTTTATATGTACATGTAGTAATTTTATTCTAACATTTTTCTTGTCAAAGAGCCTGTAGACATCAATTCTTAAGTGCTTTTGGACTTGGCTTAACATCTTACTGTCTCCTCCAGTGATTACTAAGTTAAAAAAATTTTTTCGCACACATTCATTTTGTATCTGCATGAGAGTAATGATTTTACATTTTTGAAAATTAAACTGTAACACAGTGCAGTTTGACAATATTTTAGGAAGTTGTGAATCTCAACTTTGACAGTTATTTAGAACTTTCTGCAATAACCTGAGCAGGGCTGCATATATACGACGCTACTGTACAACATTTATATAGATGTTTGATTTTCTTTGATGACTTATACTTAACAATTGGAAGTTAAATGTGGAGTTATGAGAAATACAATATTGTTGACATTCGAATAACCCTGATGGCATAAAAGTTGTTAGTTTAATTCTCATAGAAGGAGCTACAGAGAACAAAAACAACAACAACAACAACAACAATAACAGTAACAACTCACTAGGCTTATTAGGATGGCTTTGTCCTATAAGGGAGTAACATCTTTCTTCTCTGTTCTTAAGGATTGCTGGTTTTGCTAAATTAACTCACAGTACTTAAGCTGGAAAACTGTATTTGGAAACTGTATTTCGAAACCTTTGCTTTTAGCCCTAATTTTAAATCTTCTGTTCAAATAGATAGGATAGTAACCAAACTAGTCAAGATTTGGTTTAATGTTGACAAAGGAAATTTTTTTTTCAAAAAGCACAGTTTTGGAGAGGCTCCATTAAGAAAGCTGAGAGTCAAGAGTCTTCTGTCAAAGAATATGTGGTTACTAAATGCAGAAGAAAGAAAGAAAAAAAAGAAAGAAAGAAAGAAAGAAGAAAAGAAAGAAAGGAAGGAAGGAAGAAAGGAAGGAAAGAAAGAAGGAAAGAAGGAAGAAGGAAGAAGGAAAGAAAAGAAATGTGAGCTTTGGATTTTCCTGAAATGTTCCTGACTGGCAAAGAACTTGGCAAGATGAATGTGAGATTTTTGCCCCCAGAACCTAACATTTTAGCATTTATTACATATAAAAAATAATTTTGATTATCTGTCTGTATTAACATTATCTACTTTACCATCAGAACATTCTGGCAGGCCAGGAAAAAGTTTTCTTAATAATAATTATTATTCTTAAAAAATTATACATATATATAATATATATAATATACATATATATGAACCATATCTAACTCTCAGTTACTTTTTTCTACTCTGTGACTTGGTCATAGGTTTGGCATTTGCCATGGTAACCACCAAACATTTACTTCCAAAGATACAAATGATAATGTGCACCAATCTCTACAAATATCTTAGAAACACATCATGTGAAATGGTGTGTATCATAAGTATTTGAAAAAATTGAGATTTTGATTATATGTGTATATGTTTATACATACACACAATGATTTGTACTATAACTATTTGAAAAAGTCGAGAGTTTGGCTAAAACAGTATATGCCCAATATATAAACATTTTTAATGATAATACATTTTCTATGACTCAAAAGGAATTTTAATTTTTATAATGTATCTAGGCAGTGTTACAAATTTGAATATCATTACTTTGTTATGTTTACATTAAGTTACCAATTAATAAAATATGTTTCCTAAAATATCTGGTAAGTTTTTTAATATGTGTGAATGTAAAGAAGGATGTTTTAAACAGCTCAGAAAGCTCTACTGTGTCCCTGCTTACTTCTATTATTGTTTCCCAAGGGTGAGAGGACATTACTTTGTGTGGTATAGTACAGTATGTAAACACTTCTGACCAAATGAAAATTACTTCAGAGGCAAGAAAGCAGGCCACAGTCACCACTGATGACACAAAGTTCTGAGAGGCAGAAATTCCAGGTGGTTTCCCAGAGCAGAAGGACATTTCAGCTAAGAAAGGAAAGTGGGAAGTTTATGTGGACTCAGCAAACTGATTTACCTGGCAGAGAATGGTTCTTACCTCAAAAGAACTAGATTATAGAAATCCTCTTTTTATGTATAGTTTTATACAAAAGAGGGTTGACAAATAGTACTTCCAAAGAAATGACTGTACCTAGTCACATCAAAATTCCTAGAGAAGTCTAATATTCGATCATTCAGATTCATAATATCAAATATCTTGATGTATTCAACATGCAGTTTTTTGACAAAATATCCAAATGTCCATCTATTTTTTTAAAACTTCTATTTGGATATTTTAATACTGGTGAAGAGCTCAAAGGAATGAAAATGGCTGAATGTATGCATCTTTTAAATAACCTCATTCATTCATTCATTCATTCATTCAACAAATACATATCTGAGGTCTTGCTGTCTGCTAGATCTGAACTACCTATTGAAGATAATAGCAGTGAGCAAGGCATGTGGGGTCTCTGCCCTCATGAATCGTGAACATTTCTACTTTGCTTCTCTGTATTGTGCTGACTACTAGGGTTACAGAAACTTAAGAAAAGATTCCTACTTCCAGACACCTCATGGTTTCATGGTGGAGATGGACACATCCAAAGCAGGCCAAATGTCCTGCCATTGAGGCAAACGTAGGAAGCTCTGGGGGATGCATTAGGAAATACATCAGTAACAATATTTTATCTTAATAAGCAGCTGAAACAGTGTTTCATCCAATCAGAGAAGAGTGAAAACACAAAAGGAGATGAATAGACATCATAATATTTGGATGCAGCTTTTGAACTTATAAATAAGAATTTGAGGTAAACATCAGAATCCGGGGATGTACTGTATGGTGACTAACATAATATAATAAAAAATCATTTAAAAAAAAGAATTTGAGGTAAAACAAACAAATAAAACCAGGTTCTTTGGGCTTTTTAAAAAATTTTAGATTATTTATTTATTTATTTATTAATGAGAGAGACAGAGAGCACAGGTGCACCCTTGCATGGGGGGGAGGGGCAGAGGGAGGAGCAGACTTCCTGCTGAACCGAGAGTCTGGCATGGGGCTCTATCCCAGGACCCTGAGATCATGACCTGAGCTGAAGGCTGATGCTTAACTGACTGAGCCACCCAGGAGCCCCAGGTTCCCTGCATTTGAATAATTCATTCCTCTGGGCTACATGTGACTGGAAAGGGTTTCCTGTGGTGCGCTGGCCACCTTTGGGGCCTCGTCTTTGCATTCCTTCCCTCTTCCTCTCCTCAACAGCAGCCTTTGTCAATTTGAGGTCAAAAACATGCATCATTTTGAACAT
Source organism: Ailuropoda melanoleuca (assembly GCF_002007445.2). NCBI lineage: Eukaryota > Metazoa > Chordata > Mammalia > Carnivora > Ursidae > Ailuropoda > Ailuropoda melanoleuca. The sequence goes on from NW_023179820.1 coordinate 5,820,111, forward strand.
AAACTGCACAACTGTAGGGCAGGCAATTATATAAATCTGATATAACCCAACAGATCCAGGGCCCTCTCTTTACTGAGTATCCAGAACTCTGCTTTCACCTTTAGTTTTCCCAAAATCTAACTCTAAGTTTTCCTGAGTCTTAAGAAAACAAGATCCTACAGTTGGATGTTAAAGGGAAAGACCCCATGTCCAGATTTCATGTCAGGCCGGGAATTATCTGTATTACAGTTGACCCCTGGGGTCCACCCACTCATTCTCTATGTCTCCTCTCTCTCTCTCTTTTTTAAAGATTTTATTTATTTATTTGACAGAGAGAGAGGCAGCAAGAGAGGGAACACAAACAGGGGGAGTGGGAGAGGGAGAAGCAGGCTTCCGGCTGAGCAGGGAGCCCAATGCAGGGCTTGATCCCAGAATGATGGGATCATGACCTGAGCCAAAGGCAGACGCTCAATGACTGAGCTACCCAGGTGCCCCATCTCCTCTCTTTTTTCTCACACTTCTCTATGGACTGATTTGACTGAGTCTTACACTTTGCATTTATTGTATATATTTCTCCATGCTCACACACCACAAATTAGCATTTTCAAAACCCCGTTATTATCTCAGGTATCCACAAGATGATTCTTGTTTGAAGGCTGAAAGAGGCTGTGGGTTATACAGAATTGAATACAGAACTAGCCTCCATATTCATCAGTTTCATAAATGGGGGAGGACAACAAAAAACAAAAAAACAAAAACAAAAACACAGTCTTGACAATTGGAGAACTTCATTTAAACAAAAGAGAAAATTGATAGAATGCTCTACTTATAATTGGCTTTTTATTGTTTTAAGATTTATATAGTTATTTTAGAAAGAGAGAGCATGAGGGGCAGAAGGAGATGGGGAGACTCTCGAGCAGACTACGTGCTCAGAATGGAGCCAGTTGTAGGGCTTGATCTCAAAACTCTGAGATCACAACCTGAGCTGAAAACCAACAGTAGGGCACTTAACTGACTTAAGGCACCCCTGGTTGTTTTGGTTTTGATAAACACTACAGACATAAGGAAATTAATCATCCTAAAATGTTAGGTTTATATAAAAATATATTTTAAGAAATATTCTCTATTATTTGTGGGATACAATCTAAAGATTTTTTTGGGGGGAGTAATGTTTTTTTTTCCTTATTTAAATTCAGTTAGCCAACATGTAAGTACATCATTAGTTTCAGATGTAGTGTTCAATAATTTCAGTTGCATATAACACCCAGTTCTCATCACATCACATCACATGCCCTACTATGTAGAACTTTTATCTTGTCATTTGAAGTTCATCATAATTTGGTTACATTTTTAATTATTTTTTTCATCGGAGGTGAAATTCTGATGACATAAATTCAACAACAAAATGAACAATTCGGTGCCATTTAGTATGTTCATGAAGTTGTGCAACCTGGGTCTACTTCCAAACATTTCATCACCTCAAAATAAACTTTGTACCGATTAAGCACTCACCCTGCATCTCCTCTTCACCCAACCCCTGGCAACCACTCATCTGCTTTCTGTCTCTAAGGATTTAACTATTCTGCATATTTCCTAGAAATGGAAACATAAAATATACAGCCTTAGGGGTCTGGCTTCTTTCATTTAGCATAATGTTTTTGAGATCCATCCACATTATGACATATATCCGTATTTCATTCCTTTCTATGGCTGAAAAGTATTCCATTGTGTCATATTTACCCCTTCATTGGTTGAAGGATATTTGCTGTCTTATCTATGTTTTCCACATTTGGCTACTATGAATAACACTGCTATGAACATTCAAGTACAAATTTTTGTGTGGACATATTTTCATTTCTGTTGAAAATGAGTGGAATTACTGGGTCATAAGGTAACTCCGTGTTTAACCCTGTGAGGAAATGTCAGACTATTTTCAGGCACCATTTTATGTTCTCACCAGCAGTGTGTGAGTTTCAATTCCTTCACGTCCTTACCAATTTGTTATTATCTCTTTTTAAAAAATTATGGGTATGAAGTGGTATCTCATTGTGGTTTTGATTCACATTTCCTTAATGACTAATGATGTTGAGCATCTTTTCTGGTGCCTATTGGCCATTTGTATGCCTTCTTTGGAGAAATGTCTATTCAGCTCCTTTGACCATTTTCAAATTATGTTTTTTGTCATTTTATTGTTGAGTTGTAAGAATTCTTTATACATTCTGGATCTTAGAACCTTATGAGATATATGATTTGCAAACACCTTCTCCCATTCTGCAGATTGTCTTTTCACTTTCTTGATAATTTTCTTCTTTTTATGAATTAAAAATAAACATTTTATTTATTTGAGAGAGAGAGAGAGAGCACAAGCAGGGGGAGAAGCAGAATGAGAGAGAAAGGGAGGAACAGGCTCTCCACTGAGCAGGGAGCCCAATACAGGGCTTGATCCCAGGCCCCTGGGATCATGACTGAGCTGAAGGCATACGCTTAACCAACTGAACCACCCAAGTGCCCCAATAATGCTCTTTAATGCACTGAAGTTTTAAATTTTGTTGAAGTCCAATTTGTCTATTTTTTCTATTGTTGCTCATACTTTTAGTGTTAAATTTTTACTTTTAAATCAAAAGATGAATGGGTAGAAAAGCATCTCTTTGGCTCAGGGTTATTTGATGGCCTTCAAAACACTACTAGGGAAGTGGAATGATGAGTTCTGGATGACTTTATTTTCTCTTCAGTATGTCTACTAGTATAGAGAACAAATAATAGAGTCTTTTTATGTTTATAAATGATATTTTTCCCCCTAAGAACTTGCTACTCATTGGAAATAGCATTTTTATTTCAAGAGACAGAAATTTATCCTAAGGGATATGGTGCAGATTGCTATCTGTATGATCAAAGGGTGGTTTTCCGAAAGTCTGCATTTTGTGTCTTTTCTTAGAAAATACTACAGATGTTTTCCCATACCAAATAATAAATCCAAATTCCAACAAATACATATAAGAAGAGGGTCTTGTGAAAGAGCTAACATTTATTGGATACCTCCAAGTATCAAGTACACCAGAGATCCTTGACATGGATTACCCACTTAATTTAACACCTCAGAAATAGACTGTATTATCCACATTATCCCCATTATTATGATACTCTAGTTTAAGGCTTAAGGGGATTATGTTATTTTTATTATTATAAAAGTTGCCTTGTGTTATTCAGTTCGTAGTTTGTAATTGTAATAGGAGCTATGCAATTTCAGTTTGAAAACCTAAGACCAGAGATGCCATGAAAAAGATTTGAAAATCTAAGACCATAGATACCAAAGGGAAGTCATCCTTTTGAAAGGTGAATCTGATCATACCTTTCCCTGCCTATAATAACCTTGCAGTGGGTTCCCAATGCACTTTAGGCTGAAGTATAAGACTTAAAAGACTTTCCTAACCATTAGCTTACCTCTCCCCCCCCCAACTTTTTTTTTACCACTCTTTCTTTTTTTCCCTCATCCACCGTATGGCATTGTTTGCTTTCTCACTTCCCTAGCATTTAGCCTATTGCTACTACAGTCGAGTGTGTTGAATGACTTATTGACCTTTCCTTTACCACACATATTCTCTAGCACACTGAAGGGAGGGGAGAAACCTAGCAAGCAGAATTTGGGGTAGAACCCCAACTCAGATATTTAGTTGCTCATCCTCAGATCCAAAGTTGGTTCATTCAGATATATGGGCGTATTTCACTTCTTCAGCCTCACGCCGATGTCTGCAAAGTTGAGAAAGTTCCCTGAACTCCCATGTTCCTGGCAACCTCACTTCTCCCTGTCACCACACTACCATAGGCAGGAGTTAAGTGCCCTCCCTCCTGAAAGCTGTGTGGTCCTAGCAACTCCTTTCTCCTTTGTCCCTTTCTCCTTAGTACTCACAGCCTCAGCACTTCAATGTGCCAGAACATTAAACGTAATAGTACGAGGCTCTTTGTTTCTTTCAGTTGCCAAAAGAATCCCCAGGTTCCCAGAATACCAGACTTTACCCCTTCTCCCTATCTCTTATCCCTTTTCCACCCTTGAAGCCCTTCCCCTAAAGCCTCTGCACCTAGCTCACGTGAACCCATATGCAACTTCCTTATGAATCACCTGTGTACCTGTTCCTTCTTCTAGACCTGACCCAAGAATACCTGTTTCCTTGTAGCTCTCTCATTCACTGTCTATGTTTAATTCATTCACCCCTGCAGTAGTAGGTCTGGAAGGAGGTCTTCCTTCCTCCTTGTTGCCACATTCAGATGGCTGTCCTTCCTCCATCTCCTAAAAAGCCTCAGCTTGCAGCTTATGCTCTTGGTCTATATTACTCAACGGTCCTTCTGAGTGGGGTCATCCCCAGACCTATTTTACTGGCAATGTTACTGAAAGATGCCAGTGCCTGCACAGTCACCCTCTTCCAAACTCTTGTCTTCCCCCACCCCAGTTTCATTGAAATATAATTGACATATAACACTGCATATGTTTAAGCTCTGTGGTCTGATTTGATACACTTACGTATTGCAATATGATAATCTATTATATTCTATATCTGATAATCTATTATATTTTCCCATATTTTTATAGATGTTTTTTCTCCCCCCGAAGTGCCAAGACTGCTGTTATTATTTCTACTTTGTTTAGTGAACTTTCTTTAGCAAATCTTTTAAGGATGGGTTTATGACACAAATCTTCTTAGTTCTCCTCTATCTGAAATGGTTTTTATTTCCTGTCATTCCCAAAGGATTCTTTCAATGGATATAGAATTGGTGGTTGATTTTTTTTTCTTTCAGTACTTGAAAAATATTGTGTCATTTCCTTTTGGTATCGTGGTTTCAGGTAAGAAATAGGATGTTCTTCAAATTGGTGTTTCCCAATATGCAATAGGTCATTTCTCTCTAGCTGTTTTCAAGATTTTATTTCTTTCTTTAGTTTTAAGAAGTTTCATTACGATCTGTCTTGGTATAGATTTCTTTGATTTTATCCCATTTTACGTGAGGTTTATTCAGTTTCTTGAATCTGGAGGTTTATGTATTTTGCCAAATGTGGGAAGGTTTTAGTAATTCCTTTTTTTAAATAGTTTTTCATTCCCATTCTCTCCTTGTCCTCTGGGACTCTGCTGAAATGAATGTTAGCTCTTTCATTATTGTCCGCAAGCTCCTGAGGCTCCATTCAGTGGGGGAAAAAAAAATCTATTTCTTTCTGTTGTTCGGATTGGCTAAATTCTGTCTGCTGTTCAGATCAAGTGAGTTTTATCAAAGTGCACTGACTCTATCCTCTGCCACCTCCATTTTTCTGTTTAGCCCATCCACTGAGTATTTTTTCCATCTTGGTGATTACATTTTTTAGTTCTGTAATTTCCTTTTTTTTGCTTTATCACTTCTGTTGTTTTGCTGGGATTTTGCATTTTTAAAAATTTATTTTAAGAGAATTTGTAATTGCTTGTTGATACAGTTTTATGATTGGTCTTTAATATCTGTTCTTTGTTGAATGATTGCAACATCCAATTCATCTTGGTGTTGCAATTTGTTGTCTTTTCCTGTTTAAGTCATGACTTTCCTGGTTCTTGGCATGACAACTGATTTTCTATTATATCCTGGACATCTTGAATATTATATTATGGGACTCTGAATCCTATTTAACCTTTTTATTTTTTTTAAGCAGGCTTTCCTGTTGATGTGTAGCACAAGGGTCCAGGGGGTGTGTATGTTTAGCTTCCTGTTGGCCTTGCTCACACTATCTGGCAAAAGTGAAATGCTTAATGCTGATAGTTGGGCTAAAATTTCACCTACTCCTTTGGTCCTGCTGAAAGCAGGGCACCACACTGCACCACTTCATTGCCTCTGAATGGAAGTGTCAGTTTGTCCCCTCCCTCTGCCCTCCTGCCACCAGAAAGGGGGCAAGGAAGAGTTGAATCCTACCACTGGGTTACTACAGAGTGTGAGTGGAGATTCACCAGGGGACACCTGGAGAGAAGTGGGGAGGGATGGTAATGCTTTCTACCACCTCATCCGGCCTGGTTGCTCACAGGTGGAGGTGGAGGCGCACCTGCCCTGCTCACACAGCAGAGGGGGATCTGAGTACTGAATAGCCCCATATTGTATCATTTTGCTCAGTCTCATTGATGCTGGGTAGGGTGGAGGCTCAGGTCCCCACTGTCCTCCAATCTTAAAAGGGCAGAATAGGGGAAGCAGAGTACTTGCTTAGTACCACCTTGTTCATTGTCACTGACACCAGATTAGAGGCTCAGCTACCAACTGAACCCTGCTGACACATCATGGAAAAGATGCATTGCAATGGTGACTAGTTCCACATCCTTCCCAGCTCTTTAGAGTCTCACTGTGGCTGGACGCTCAGTTCATGACTGTACCTGCTGATTACTATCCCTTTATTGCCTATGCTCCTCAGCCCCACTGAGGAGGAATCTGGGTGCTGCCTATTTCTGCCAGGCAGAGATTAATACTGTCTTGGCTCCATAAACACCACCAGGCAAGGGATCAGCTTGCTCCCATGGGGCAGGAGGGTTGGGTGAAAGATCAGCCCCTTGTCCTGTCCTGGCATAACCATGGGGGTGGAGAAGTAAGGAAAGGGTACAGTTTTTCGTTGGTGTTGGCCAAAGTAGTGTGAGGATTGCCAACAAGATTTTCTGTTGTAAGCCATCCAGTCCTTTGGCCAGGGAAACAGGCTTTTCTCAGACGTCTCCTTATCTGTGCCATTGGCAGTTCTGGATAGGAGGCTCTGGAGCAACCCGTGTGGGATGTATGTGAGACTGTAAGAAAAATCAGGAGACTTACTGCCATGTTGCTCCTTAAGTTTCAAGGTCTCTAGGCTGCCCTCCTTCTTTCTACCTTTCAGTTTTCCTATGCCTGTTTGTTATATCTACGGTGTTTTTAGTTGTGAGAGGGAGGAACAGGTAGGAATAGGGTCTTTGCCAGAAAGAGAAATCTCCTATTCCCCTTTTGACCAACACAAACGAGGATTTCCCCCCTAAATCTGCAACAAAATAACTTTTGCTAAGGTCAGTAATGACTCCATGTGGCTAAATCCAGTGACTAATTCTCTATTCCCATCTTACTTGGCCTATCAGCAGCATTTGGCATGGTTGGTCATTCCTTTTTGAAACACTCTTCACTTGGTTCAAAGATTCTACTTTCTTATGGTCATCCTCCTATCACACTGACCCCTAACAATCGGAAAACATTGGAGTGCTCCACAATTCTGTTCTCAGATCTCATCTTTTCTCAGGCTACACTTACTCTTAGATAACCTCAATCAGTCTCATTGTTTTGTTTGGTTGTTTTTAAATTTATTTATTTATTTCAGGTAAGGGGAGAGGCAGAGCGAGAGAGAGAGAGAAACTCAGAGCAGATTCCCCACTGAACACAGGATCCTATGCGGGGCTCAATCCCATTACCCTGAGATCATGACCTGAGCTGAAACCAAGAGTCAGACACTCGACCGACTGAGCCACCCAGGCACCCCAATCAGTCTCATGGTGTTAAATGCCATATACATTTAAACACATGCTCACAATTTCCAAATGTGTATTTCCACCTCTGACTCCCTTTGGAATTCCAGACCTATATACACACCTGTTTACTTGACATTTCAGACATCAGATATCCTATATGCCTCTCAGCTTTCGTGTGATTTCCTTCAAACATACTCCTTTTTCAGTCTTTTCATCTTGGTAAATGGTGACTCTGTCTCCCCAGCTGCTCAGGCCAAAAACTTTGGGGTCATCCTTGACTTCTTGGGTTTTGTTTTTTTTTGTTTTTTTTTCTCGAGTATCTCACATCCAACTTGTCACTTCTAACTTCAAAATATACCAAGGATCTGTCATACTTTCCTCCCTCTATTGCTACCATCCTGATCAAAACCTCATCACCTCTCATTGGGGATTGCAATATCCAGGTAATGATCATCTAATCTCTTTCCCCATCTGAGTCTCACACGGTCAACTTCTCAACCTGGAAAATCAAGTATTAGTTCTCACAAAACACTCTTTTTCTACCTTCTCTGTTTACTTAATATGTTAGGACTTGTGACATTTGAAACATTTATGTGTTATGCTTATTTTCCTACTTAAATGATTTCCTAAGGTAATCTGACTCTTTTGTGATAGAGCACATTTTTTAAAGTTCACCTTAAAGTTAGAAAAATCTTTCAGTCATTCAGATTAATACTTTAAGGGTTCAACAACATTACCTTTCAGCAACAAAGTAAATTGAAAAAAATTTAAGTTCAAGTAACAGAGGTTGACTGAGGTTGTGTATTGATTAATCCATTCCCAGTGTGTGTCAGAGTGGGGTTGTTTTATGAATTCTTATGCATGTGAGTTTTGAGAAGGGGGTGGAAATTCACTGCAAGGTCAGCCAGTCCATCTCCTCATCAGGGCAAAATATTTTTCTTCCAAATGAGACCTTCAAGCCTTTGCCCCATTGAAGCACATATCCTGGATCTCAGCATGGCAGGGATTATTTGGAGTGTGGGAGCTGTCAGTCCTTATGATCTAAAGGCAGATTAGTGAATGGTGTGATGACCATTAAAAACACCTATTGCAGCCCTAGTCACAAGGATCATTTGTCTGTTTGACATCAAAATAGTCTGAATCATAGGGATTGCATTTTCTCATTTTCCTGGAGGCACTTTTTCTTTTCTAGTTTACCATTTCTTCCATCCAGATATCTTGCCAGTATATTGATGATTTATTTTAGCATTTTCTATTTCTTATTTCTTTACCCCTATCTTTCCTAATTCTTGAGTTTCCTTTTCCTTTTGCTGTTTTAAGAAGAAAACTCAATTTCTCCCTTTTTTGAAGCTATTAAAACTACCTAAAAGTTACTTGATACAGTTCTCTTTTTTGTGTGCGGCTTTTTTGTTGTTGTTTTTGGAAAATATTTTTAAATTCTCTGAAGTCTCTTCTAAAAACATCAATTTGCTCAAAACAGAAAATTAATACATATTAACATTTTGTCAAATTCTTTAACTTCTTAAAGAAAAATAAAGATTATTAATAAACATAAAATTAGCTTTATAATTCTAAAGCCATTCCAACTCATTCACATGAATTTGAAGTGAATCCTTCTAATCTTTTAGTTTTATTTATCTTTTATTCATATATTATCAGCAGTACATGTGGTGAATTTTCCATTTTATTTTATTGACACTTTTGTCTCTACTTGTGCCTTTATTGTGCTGTTTTACTATTTTTATGATTTAAAAAGAATAATTCCTATTAGTTAACAAAGGTGTTACATTAGTTTCAGGTGTACAAGGTAGTGATTCAATGATTTTTTAAAAAATAATTCTTGGTGTCAAGTAGGACATTTTCAAATTTTTGTTTTTCTTCTTTTCAGTTATGTTAAATATCTTAAAACTTAATTTTCCAAAAAGTTTTAGAATCTGTTTGTCAAGTTCTACAGAATTTCAATGTGAATTCATTGATTTAATAGGTTAAACTGCCTTCCTAGTCAAGGATATAATGTTTCTCCTGAGTTGTTCAGATTTTTTTCCTAATGATTAATATTGAATGATAATTAATTTTTTAATGATTAATATTTTAATTTAACTTATTAAGCTTTATCTGTTGACTTTTTAAAAAAAAATATCCATGCCTATGTGTTTTTATTACTGTTGTGAGTCATCATTGCGAATTAAGCAAGAAAACTCACAGATTGAGGCTCATGTTATGTAGTAGCCCACAGTGGCAATAGCACCGGGTAGGGCAGATAAGGATTTTCATCTACCTCAGTGGGATTTTTTTGGGGGGGGTGGCCAATACATTTTTTTAAAGCTTAATTGAGGTATGTTGGTCAATACATTTTTCTTTAAAGATTTTATTTATTTGTTTGAGAGAGAGAGAGAGAACGTGTGAGCAGGGGGCAAGGCAGAGGGAATCTCAAGTGGAACCTCGAGCAGACTTTGCTCAAAGTACAGAACACCACGTGGGGCTTGATCCCTCCCCCACCAGATCATGCCTCCAGCTGAAATCATGAGTCCAGCCCTCAACTAACTGACCCACCCAGGTGTCCCAGGTCAATATATTTTTTAGAGCTTAATTGATGTATATTGTACAATCAATTACATATATTTAAAATGTTCAACGTGATAATCTTTGACACATGTATGAAGTATTTCCTATTTTCTAATAATCATACAAAGCTGAAATTATCATCACAATCAAGATAATGAACATTCCCATTGCCACCAAAAATTTCCTAATGCAACTTTTAATACCTTCTTACTGTCCTGTTGCTACCATCCTTAATGGGATTTTATGGGGAAAAAATTAAGTAATAGCTAGGAAAGTGCATGAAAAGATGTGATTAGGAGAGGTGGTGCTGAGCTGCGTTCCTCAGCTGCATGCACAATTTGGGCGGTGTATGGTTATTTTATGGCAAGCTGTCTTTCTTCACTATCTAGGCTTTCTCTTCTCTTGATGTGAAGCCCAGGCAATTCCTGACTGGCAACACTACCCTTGAATTAATTATTCTTGAGTAGCAGATGAATCTGAGCCTGAAATTTTTACCCTCCTCCTTGGGGACTTGGAATGGTATTGCTCTTTGTTCCCTATTCAGAGAATATAGAGAGTTCCTAGACAAGTAACCTACCAGTGTTGACACAGAGAACCGTAATATTCTAATTCTTAGAGGACGCTACATTTTCCAGTCAGCCTGCAGATCCAGGTCCCATTTATAACATTGTTTCTCTGGGCAAAATGAATTTACAATTCCAAGTAAACTAGTAAAAACAACCCTTGGAAATATGAACTACTTGGAAGCTGGGGATACCTGTAACGATATAGTCTACTCTATATGAGGCTCTTTCTTGTAAAGATCATTTTCAGCTCATTCTGTTTAAAACATTTTCTCCTGCTTGTCTGTCTCTGCATAGAGAGTTATTTCCTTTTTTTATTATTAGGGGGAAATTAAAATTTATTTCATTGGGAACTTTTCCTCCCTCCCACCTTCTCTCTCTCTCTCCTTCCCTTCCTCTTATAGAGGAAAAAAAAATTTCTCCTCTACCCTCTTTAGCTTAGTGGTCAGAGCCTTCAAATTAAACTGAAAAAAAAAAGCATATTGACAGGAGAAAAGTTTTATTTCATATGCATGCAAGAGCTTCACATAAAAAAAAATGCAAACTGATAGAAGTGGTCAGACTCGAGAGCTCCTGTACCATTTTACAAAAGGCTGATAAATTGTGAGAAGTGTCAAGACCAAGGAAAGGGGATTTGGACCTCTGGGGATGATAAATTGCAGGGAGGTAAATATAATGAGAGAAACTAATAGAAGATAAAGATTATTTCAGTAAATTTTGCCTATGCAGATTCAAGCTGGTACTGACTTTCCATTTCCTGTGATAAGGGTTGTTCTGTTCCTTCTAGGGAGAGGGGAAGGGTACACCTTCACAAAACGAGATTTATGCCCTGCTTTTAGGCAGAGAGGAGGAGGGCCAGGAGCTACTTCTGTGTCTGCCATTTTTTTAATTGCCTTCAGCTCAAAATAGTTCTTATGCTAGCAATGTCCACAATAGCTAAATCGTGGAAGGAGCCAAGATGCCCTTCAACAGATGACTGGATTAAGAAGTTGTGGCATATATACAATGGAATATTACTCAGCTATCAGAAAGAATGAATTCTCAACATTTGCTGCAACATGGACGGCACTGGAGGAGATAATGCTAAGTGAAATAAGTCAAGCAGAGAAAGACAATTATCATATGATTTCTCTCATCTATGGAACATAAGAACTAGGATGATCGGTAGGGGAAGAAAGGGATAAAGAAAGGGGGGGTAATCAGAAGGGGGAATGAAGCATGAGAGACTATGGACTCTGAGAAACAAACTGGGGGCCTCAGAGGGGAGGGGGGTGGGGGAATGGGATAGACAGGTGATGGGTAGTAAGGAGGGCACGTATTGCATGGTGCACTGGGTGTTATATGCAACTAATGAATCATCGAGCTTTACATCGGAAGCTGGGGATGTACTGTATGGTGACTAACATAATATAATAAAAAAATCAATAAAAAAATAGTTCTTATGCTAAAGTGACATACTGAGTAGCACTTTCTGACCCTTTCATATTCTACTTTTCTCGTGTGGTTGCACATTTCCACCAGTAGGGTGTGAAGCTGTGGGCTCTACAAAGTCTCTCCCCATTGTGTTCTGACTACTCAGAGGCCTTGCTGCCGATTGGAGTCCAAGGACAACCTCACCTGGACCACGGGATCTCAGAATGTGTTTTATCTGGTAATGAGACCCATTCTTCCATCACCAGGGGGTCCCTTCAATTATTTCAAACTTAGAAGCCTTAAATACAAAGCAGGCTGATGCAACTTGTTTATAGCACATAGTTTGAATGTAGGAACCTAGATTTGAAATGCTTGAAAATAAGTGTGTGATTGGTTTAAGCTATCTATTTATAAAAGGTTGGAAAGATGTTGGTACCCTTGGGATCAAGAGGGCCCAGTGGCCATCCCCAAGGCTGTGAAGTACACTCAGGCCAGTGCTGATGCTGCTGGTCTCTGGAGAGACCTTCCTTTTGACTAGCTGGTAAAACTGGGTTTCTTTGGAGATGCACAGACTTTCAGGACAATCTCTTCCATTCCCTGCCACTGGTGCATGCCTGTTTGGAATAGTGAAATAGTGAGGATTTGTAACGCTTACCCCCTCCAGGAATAGGACAAGAGGTGGTATTAAATCTTGTTAGTTTTTAATCACACTATATCTCATTGCAAAGCCTCACTCATTCAGAGCAAAAATAACTCATGTAGAGCTCACTTCTGGGCCTAGAAATTTAGTCCTTAGACTAACACAGTCTAACACATACTTGACTGACAACATGGGTGTAAGTTTGAATCTTCTACTTTGTGAGCAATTAGTTTCCCATGGCTTGTTATGAAAAAGGTAAGCTAAATGTCACCTTGAAAGAAAAATACCTCATAGTTTGTCAAAACTTGGATTTGGTTGGTATAGAAATGCATCATTAAAATATCAAAGTGTAGGTAAGTTACTGTTAGCATTTCTTCTTGTATAGATATGAGTTTACTATTTCCCATGACTAACAGACCTTAGCTTTTGTAAGTGGGGAAAATAAGGTCAATATTTAAAAAAATATACATCTGGCTAATTATGTTGAGTTTTATCTTAGGAAATAAGGAGAAAAATAATTTCAAAGAAAAAGAAATGTGGGAAAGAGCAAGAATTAATAGAAAAAGAGAAGGGAATGGCTCTTGGTTGAGTGCTCCCTCTTGGGCAGGCGTTATGCTACGCATTCTGCCCTTTGCTATTTCAGGGAGGAGAGAAGAGCAGGGATGGGGATTCTTTCCCTTAAGAATCTTGTATTACCTGACAACCCATCATTGCCACAAGCCAACAAGATGACAGACTGCACTGGGCATAATTGTTCTCATTTCAGATATAAGGGAAAATACACAGAGCATGTGCACAGAAGAGAGTTTTAAGCGGATTACAGGTCTCTCAGATGTGCTTTCCCTGATCTGCTAGGTTTTTCTTGCCTACTGATGAGAAACTTGTGAATCTACTTTTCCAATTATGAACATTATTCACTTTAGTTAAATGAATATTTGCTGAGTACCTTTTATGTGCAATGTGGTGTGACAGGTAAAGGAGCAAGAGATCATCTCTGTGCTCAAGGACGTAGACATCCACTAAAGAATAAACACAAGACTCACTCTACAACAAAGAAGGTATGATGTGCCCTCACACAGCCAGATGTTAATTCTGATGAAAGGTTGGCAGAAAGCTTCCAGAAAGGATCTTGGAGGATTATGGGAGATGAGGGAGGGTGATTCTAGAAAAGGGACTAAAGAAAGGCAAGGAGGGGGGTGCCTGGGTGGCTCATTCAGTTAAGCGTCTGCCTTCGGCTCAGGCCATGATCCTGGGGTCCTCAATTGAGCCCCGCATCGGGCTCCCTGCTCAGCAGGGAGTCTGCTTCTCCATCTTCCCCTCCTCTGCTTGTGCCCTCCCTCTCAAATACATAAATAAAATCTTAAAAAAAAGAAAAAAGAAAGGCATGGAAGCATGAAAATGCCTCTCTTAGCTATGGAATTGCAAAAGCTGGGTCTGGCTGGATGTGTAACTACCTGGGTGTGTAGTTTAAAAAAAGACTGGAAAGATAGATTACATCTGGGCTTTGGTGGACTTTGAATGACAGATAGAACAAGAATGGGAAGTCTAGTAAAGGTTTTTGAGCAGGGAAAGATGGAATAGAAAAGAGAGAGACTGGAGGTAAAGGACCACTAAGGAGACCATTATCATCAATAGTCTGGGTTAGAAGTTATGTGGGAAAAAAACCATGGGACTAATAATGGAAACAAGTGTGGTCTTCAGATGACATTATGGTTTGGTCAAAAGAGCTTTGGGCATGCACACGGGAGACCTGAGTTCTGTCACTTCCAAGCGATGTGACTGAGCTAGTCTCTTCAGTTGCTGAGATCGACTTCCTGATTTGTAAAATGGAAGTAGCATCTTAGAAGTTCTGTGAGAATGCTTTTTAAATTCTAAAATGCTATACATACTGTTCTAGATTCTGGGGGTCTGGCAATGGAATAAAACAAACAAAAGGGACTGTCATCATTGTTGAGGGAATAGAGAAAAAATACTATAAATACGTAAAATATAGAGATAGTTGGAAGGAATGAGCAGTAAGGAGAAAAAAATAGAAGAGAGAGTGGGGAATATAAAATGATGAAAGAGCAGGTTGAAGTTTTAGATAAGGTGCACAGGGTAGGAACGCACTGTGACAGACTGGGAGGAAATGAGGAGCTTAGCATGCAGCTATCTGGGGGAAAAGTTTCCTGAAAGAGAAAACAGGAAGTGCAAGGGTCCTGAGGCAAGAGCATCCTGGTAGTATTTGAGGAATATACGAAAACCAGTGTGCTAGAGCAGATAGATGGGAAGCCAGAGCTTATGGGATACAGTAAGTACTTTGGCTTTTACCCTTAGTTGAAAGTGAACTAACTGTTGGAGGGTTTTGAGCAGAGACATGGCAAGATGTGACTTTAATGATAGACTCCAGATGGAGTGTAAGAAAAAGAAAGTCAAGAATTACTTCAAGTTTGATGACGATGCCCTTGATTGATTTAGAGAAAACTGCAAAAGAACTAGATTGTGTGGGAATCTTAGAGGCTCCATTTTGAATATGTTATAATTGATATATCTGAGTGGAAATACATGTCAGGCAGTTGGCCATGAGCCTGAAGTGGAGGAGAAAGATCTCACTGGTAATGTGGAATTGTGAGTCATAAGCATGTAGTTACTGAGAGGAGAAGTGAATTTTGCCAAAGTGGTTTTATTAACAAAGGTTTAATTATAAAAGTGGTTTTTCAAGCCCCTGAGAGTGCATAACCAAATGGAAAATGAATAGTCAGACCATATCTAAAAATAAAGCTTTGGTCCATAATCTGCAGCAACCAGACTAGGAAGCCAGCTTGCTATCTTTGTATCAGCTTGTAGGAAGTCAGACCACTATCTCTGGTAACAATCCAGGAAACCAAACAATAACCCCTGCAACGTCAGCCACAAATGGCCAGGACTTGATTAATAATTGATAACTTTCCTAATTTTTGTCCCCACTCCAATTTAGGATCAACCAGAGAAAATCCAATACACCTCTAACTAATCAATAGGATCCCCAGTTGTAGTTAGCTCAACTACAGCTCCCCAGCTCCCCAGGTCAACAGCCTCCAATCAAGGCACACCCAAAATCTTCTCTTTCTTTTATAAAGATTTCCCCCTCTTCTGCCTAACTTCAAGTCTCTGACAAATAACAGTGATAGTGGCTTGCTTATAGCAAGCTCTGAATGAATAGATTTACTTGTTCTCATTGACTGGTCTTGGTTTATTTCCACACTCCCCATCATGTCTGTACATGATAGAAAAATGACCACCCCAGTAAGGAGATTCTTCAGGAGAAATGCAGATGCAGTTCCCTCTATAGAGAATACCGTAGTATTCACAGAAAACTGTCTTTTTGGCTTCCCTGAACTGTCATAGTTAAAAAGTATTTAAACTTAACATTCATTGTCAATACATCTGTATGCATCAAAGAACAATTTTGTTAAATGGACTCTTTTCTGCTATGAAACAGCTGAGCCCAAATAATTAATTATATGGCCAAGCAGTTGCCCTAATCTAGTTATTTGTACAGAAATAACCAGAACAGCAATGGTCTATTTATTCTGTGCTAATAAAGAGTTGAATTTGGCTTGGTCTAAATAATTTGTTAAAAAAAATTTTTTTTATCGTGATAGTGGATTTTTAAAAGACATATTTTGGCAGCCTTTCTATGATGAAAATTCTGTAAATATTATAGTAAAAAATCTTGAATAGAATGCCTAAAATGTTCATATATTTAAAAATGTTGTTAAAAAAATCTTTATCTAAACTATTTAACCTTTTTTCATTATAATTATTTTTCTTCTTTTTATCATTTGACAGATTTCTTTTTTTTATTTTAATGTTTTTTTAATTATATTATGTTAGTCACCATACAGTATATAATCATTTTTCAATACCAGACTTAAAGATTCAAAAGAAGCTGAGGTTTTTTTTTTTTTAGGATTTTATTTATTTGAGAGAGAGAGTGAGTGGGGGAAGAAGCAGAGGGAGAGGCGAGAGAGAATCTCCAGCAGTTCACTCTGAGCAAGAGCCAGACGTGGGGCTGGATCTCACGACCCTGAGATCATGACTGAGCCGAGATCAAGAGTCAGATGCTCAACCAACTGAGCCACGCAGGTGCCCCAAGAAGCTGAGATTTTACGGCTATTGAAAAAGATCCTAGCTTGGACTCAGATGGGTAAGGAGTGCACTTGTTGGGATGAATACTGGGTGATGTACAGAATTATTGAATCACTATATTGTACACCTGAAGTCAATATAACTCTGTATGTTAACTACACCAGAATTAAAATTTAATACAAGCAAAACAATTGTTTTGTATTTGGTTTCATGAGTCTGTGGTTGGACTTTTGTTTCACTAGAGGCAAATCAGCATTAGGCAATTCTATCGCCTGCTCTAAACCTTTGTTACCCCATTTCTAAAGCAGAGATGATGGTATTTGCCTAATCTAACTCACAGAGCTTAGTTGCAGATCTGGCAAGACAATGTATATGAAATAATTTTGCAAGAGAAGTCTAACAGCAATGGAATTTATTATTGCTATTAGCTTGTATTCATATTTAGCACCTCAAAGTACCTTGGAAGTATTTTAAATGTGTGTCTTATCCTCATGCAGAGTAAGAGATGCCAGAGTACCTTTGCTCTCGTCAGCTGGAGCATCACCTCTTCCCTTGTTTTGGTTGCTGGTCTAGAGTATCTCAACTGCCAGACATTTCCCTTTGTCCTGGGAAACATACACAGCATGCGTTGTACCAGACTAACGAGATCAGAAGGCACCCAACCTATAAACTCAGCAACATGACACTGTTATGAGCTACATATACCAACATTCAAAAATAAATTTTGAGGAGCAAAGCCACTGCATTTATTAATGGCTGTGTGTTCCCATGTATTGTCTCCAGAGCCTTCCACCTCTTCCCAGCAGCCCACCCCAGCATTTACAGGGACTATGTACTATGCCCTCTGGGAGAAAACAGTCTTTCTCCCAGTCTAAGGAATGCAGATAATGGGGAACTATTAAGGATTTTTTTATGTGTAAAAACGATTGAAATACTCTGAAACAAATAATGTTCCCTCTCTAACTAGGATTTATTTTATTAAAATCTCTGCTGAATTGGGGACCTTGTCTTTCCCCCAATTAGTGGCTTTCATAGGTTTGCAAATGGAGCCTCCAGAATTGTGCAGAGGAGCTGGCTACTTCATTTCTTCATTGCTTTGTGTGTCTCTGGAGGTACGCCAAGAGTCTAGGGTGCCCGGGAACTCTCTCAGAGCTCTGCGGCCTTCATTGCAATCACAAACTAAGCCAAGGGAGACAAATTCTTCACTTCACAAGATGGCCAAGTGATAGTTTCCTTTTTTCCCCCGCAGTTCAAACAAGCTATTTATTTGTTTGTTTGTTTATTTATTTATTTATTTATTTATTTATTTATTTATTTATGTTAGTCACCAAACAGTACCTCATTAGTTTTTGATGTAATGTTCCATGACTCATTGTTTGCATACAACACCCAGTGCTTCATCTAATACTTGCCCTCCTTAATACCTTTCACCGGGCTAACCCATCTCCCCACCTGCCTCCCCTCTAAAACCCTCAGCTTGTTTCCAGGAGTCCATAGTCTCTCATGGTTCATCTCCCTCTCTGACTTATCCTCCTTCATTTTTAACTCCTTCTCCTAATGTCCTCCATGCTATTCCTTATGTTCCACATATAAGTGAAACCATATGACAATTGTCTTTCTCTGCTTGACTTATTTCACTTAGCATAATCCCCTCCAGTTCCATCCATGTTGATACAAAAGATTTTCATCTTTTCCGATGGCTGAGTAATATTCCACTGTATATATGGACCACATCTTCTTAATCCAGTCATCTGTTGAAGGACATCTCAGCTCCTTTCACAGTTTGGTTATCGTGGACATTGCTGTTATGAACATTGGGGTGCATGTGCCCCTTCTTTTTGCTACATCTGTATCTTTGTGGTAAATACCCAGTAGGGCAATTGCTGGATCGTAAGGTATCTCTATTTTGAACTTTTTGAGAAGCCTCCATACTGTTTTCCAAAGTGGCTGTACCAACTTGCATTCCCAACAACAGTGTAAGAGGGTTCTCTTTTCTCCACATCCTCTCCAAAATTTGTTGTTTCCTGCCTTAATTTTTGCCGTTTTAACTGGTGTAAGGTGGTATCTCAATGTGGTTTTGATTTGAATTTCCCTGATGGCTAATGATGTTGAACATTTTTTCATTGTCTGTTAGCCATTCATATGTCTTCTTTAGAGAAGTGCCTGTTCATGTCTTCTGCCCATTTTTTGACTTATTTTTTTTTTGGGGGGGGGTGTTGAGTTTGAGAAGTTCTTTATAAATCTTCGATACCAGTCCTTCATCTGTAGTGTCCTTTACAAATATCTTCTCCCATCCCAAGGGTTACCTCTTTGTTTTGTTGACTGTTTCCTTGGCTGTGCAGAAGCTTTTTATCTTGATGAAGTCCCAAAAGTTCATTTTCGCTTTTGCTTCCTTTGCCTTTGGAGATGTGTCTTGAAAGAAGTTGCTGTGGCTGATGTCGAAGAGGTTATTGCCTATGTTCTTCTCTAGGATTTTGATGGATTCCTGTCTCACAATGAGGTCTTTCATTCATTTAGAGTTTATCTTTGTGTATGGTGTAAGAGAATGGTTGAGTTTCAAACCTAGATATCGACTTCATAATTGCTACTCTGAAGTCTATCTCTGACATCTTGCTTGTATCCATATCCATTACATCTGTAGCAGGGGCAATAGTCTCTGATTCTTTTCTTGGGTGTTTCTCCTCTTAGTCATTCTTTTGAGGGGTGGTTGAGGAAATGTACAGAGTCCAAAGTATTAACCATGACCCAAGCCAGATGCCCCTGTTTTATAGGGACCTTAGGGTTGTCCTCCTCTTGTTCTTCCAGACTGTTTTCTAGGGGAGGGGCCTGCTGTGCTGTTACTCTGCCCAAGCAGAGTTGCCCTGCCCACTGTGTGTGTGTGGTGGGGTGGGCTCAGTGAAAACCGTTTTTGGGGGCTTTTGCTCTCTGGTTGCTTTCCCTGGTGCCTTTCCATGTCTCTTCTGAGAGTCAGAGCAGAAGTTACCACATCCAAACCTTTGTCTCAGAACAGAGAAATTGCAGTCTGCTCTTCACTGAGCTCTCCAGGCCATACTGTCTCCGTTTCTGTCTGCATTGCTTAAAACCACAGCCTCCTGGGTTGTGTGCCCCACAGCAACACTCCTGGCTGTGGAACCCAGAGTTAGGCATGCCTCTGCCCTTTGTGCTTCTAAAACTGTGGGCCCTGCCTGGTTCGTGTTCATGCGCACCCGCAGCTCCTGGATCCCATCTGGGGACTGCACTAAAGTCCTTTCCCAGCACTACCAGTCTGCAAGCCTGTGCCTGGTCCCCAGCACAGGATGCTTTTGCCCTCCTAGCACCATCCCGGTGCCAACTTATGGTAGCTCCCTCCCCCTTCTGTTTATCTTCCGATATCTGCCCGCAGAATCATGGCTCCTGCTTCATACCTCGAGACCATCAGATATATTCTATTTGTAGAGATCCAGATATATATTCTTGTATCTCAGGCTGATTTCATGGGTGTTCAGAATGGTTTGGTAGATATCCAGCTAAATTCAGGGGACTGGTTGAAATAGGGTCCATTACTCTTCTGCCATCTTTTCCATCCCCCTCCAAGTGATAGTTTCTAACTGAACCCGTTCATCATTCCTCAAATGAGTTAGCAATGCTACTAGTTAATTGTTCACCAAAAGCCGATGAGGAAAATTTTAGAATAAAATCATAACCAGTCTTTGTTTTGAAGTAGTATCTCACTGTTTTAATTCAAAGAAGCTTCTAGGTATTATCTTATTATTGCTCATCATAACACAACTATGTTGCACTCATTAAAAAACTGAATACCACGATATTTTATAATACAAGTGAAGCGACAGTATCACTTTGAACTTGAAATGCTGGGGAAGATCTTTGTGAGTTATTTTGGATTTCCAGAATTGTGATTGTCCCAATAATTCAGCCAAAACAGGCTTCAATAAAAATATTGGGTGGGGTTTGAAATTAATTTTTCTTTAATTATATGAGTAGTTACTAAATTCTTCATTTTACTATTGCCTTAATATTTTAAATCTTTTATTTTGTAGGGACAGACCACATTGAACAATTTTAAAGGCTTCTAGTGCTTCTTTAGGTCTTTGTCAAGTCCTCAGTTATCACAAAACAGAAGAGAGTGAGAGACCAAATACACAAACAATGGCCAGATCATATATAAAAATAGAACTTCACCTCACAACCTGCACCAATCTGCCCAGAAAACCAACCGCTTATCTATAACAAGCCACGCTGTAAGCCAGCCTACTATAAGTCATGAAGGGGATCAGAATGTTCCACCCCCAAATATGCCACTTTGGTATGAGGATTATTTTGAGCTGATGGCAATTCAGAAACAGAAGGCACAAAAAGAGCTCTCCATCCTCCCCAATCTGCCTAGAGCATAAAATTCCTTTTGTGGGGTGTTCCCCCTCCCCTCTTCTGTGCTAGGAAGAGAACAACTCTTAGTCATGGGAGACTACTCTTGTCACTGGAGAAAGTGTGACTTGACTCTGTGTAAACCAACTTCACTGAAATCATCCTTGTCTTCCATTTAGTTTCCCCATATATTTACCTTCCCAGTTGACTGCCCCAAAGCCTAAACCTGTTTCCTCTGTCTAGACATTTCTCCACAATTTGTTGTGCTTACAAAAATGGTTTATAAGCTCCCAGGTCTTACCTTTGCTAGGTCTTCAATTCTCTTCTCTGAAGCCTCTGTACACATGTGAAATAAACATTTTCTCCTGTTAATCTGGCCTTTTTCAGTTTAATTTTCATACCCCAGCTACTGAAATTAAGAGGATAGAGGAAAGAGCTTTTTCTCCCCTGTGCAGTTTTGGAGACCCAGATGGGATGGCAGAGATATCCTATTCTCTTGGGAGGCTGTAGCTGAGTCTCAGGACATCTGAAAAAGCAGAAAAAGCAAAAATTCTGATTTCTTCTCAGAATCCAATCACATGAGGGCAGTAAGAACTTCTCCTTGTCTAAATTTACATTAGCAGGAGAAAACACTCAAAGGAACTAGTTCTCTGGATATTACTCTTGGGTAACTCTTGGTTTGGGGTCCTCATTGGTTACTGATTCTTTTCCTTCCAGGGACAGCATTGTTTTGCTTTTTATGTCTTATGTGTCACTTGTCACAAGGGGGGAAATCACAGGATGAGATTCTCCTTCTTCCTTCATTTTATATCCTGAGAGCTTGGCTTGGATCTCTCTAGTTTTCTACCTGCCGAGGGTCTGCTTGTTGGGCCTGCACCTGCTGTGAGGTTGGGGTGCACTGAGAATTTGTGGTGGTCTGTACGCAAATGTGAGTTGCACCCCACTTACAGCTGATGTCCTGCTGACCACTGTCAGCTCTGAGTGCTCAGTTAGGTTTTTCTTTTAGTTATCTTTGGAAGTGACTTTAGATCATGAGGGACTGCATCTTTTGCATCTTCTTGTGTTCATGGTTAAGCTATAAAATTAAAGCTTATTGGTCTTAGTTTTGAGTCACATTTAGAATAGGCATACATTTGGGGAAAAAAATTCTCAAGTGCTATTTGGAAACAAATTAAATATATTATCCACTCATACGACCTTTAAAAACATCCAGACAGCTACTACGACCTTTAAAAACATCCAGACAGCCACTTGGTATTTCTAAAGTGTTCCTTGCCCAAAATTTAGCCCATAGTCTCCATTAGATTACATATGAGGGGAAATCTTAAAAGTAATCTCCGCAAATACTGGTAAAAAGTTTTAGTTGTCATTGAGTGGATGACATTAACTTGTTCCATCTGCCAGAAACATATTGGATTTAACTATTTTAAATGGACCAATGAGTTTGTATTACCATGTTTACCTTAGTCATGGCTTACATTCTTTACATTCAGGTATAATTAACATACAGTGTTATATTTGTTTCAGGTGTACAATATAGTGACTCAACAATTCTATACATTACTCAGTGTTCAAGATAAGAGTACCCTTAATCTCCTTTACTTATTTTCCTCATCCCCCACCCACCTCCCCTCTGACACCCACCAGTTTGTTCTGTATATTTAAGAGTCTATTTTTTGGTTTGTCTCTTTTTTTCTTTGTTCATTTGTTTTGTTTCTTAAATTCCATGTATGCGTGAAATCCTATGGTATTTGTCTTTCTCTGACTGACTTATTTCACTTAGCATTTTACCCTTAAGGTCCACCCATGTTGCAAATGGCAAGAATTCATTCTTTTTTAATGGCTGAGTAATATTCCACAGAATATATATTACATCTTCTTTATCCATTCATCTATTAATGGGCACTTGAGCTGCTTCTGTATCTTGGCTATCGAAATAATGTTGCAATAGGGGCGCCTGGGTGGCACAGCGGTTAAGTGTCTGCCTTCGGCTCAGAGCGTGATCCCGGCATTATGGGATCGAGCCCCACATCAGGCTTCTCTGCTGGGAGCCTGCTTCTTCCTCTCCCACTCCCCCTGCTTGTGTTCCCTCTCTCTCTGGCTGTCTCTATCTCTGTCAAATAAATAAATAAAATCTTAAAAAAAAAAAGAAATAATGTTGCAATAAACATAGAGGTGTATATATCTTTTCAAATTAGTGTTGTTGTTTTCTGTGGGTATATACCCAGTAGTGGAATTACAGGATCATATGGTAATTCTAATTTTAATTTTTGAGGAACCTTCACACTCTTTTCCATAGTGGCTGCACCAGTTTGCATTCCCGCCAACAGTGCACCCCCAAGGGTTCCTTTTTCTCCACATCCTCATTAACACTTGTTATTTATTTTGTTTTTGATTTTAGTCATTCTGACAGGTGTATAGTGATATCTCAATGTGGTTTTAATTTGCATTTCCCTGATGATGGTGATATTGAGCATCTTTTCATGTGTTGTTGGCCACCTGTAAGTCTATTCAGGTCCTCTACTCATTTTTAATTGCATTATTATTTTTTTCGTGTTGAGTTTATAAATTCTTCATATATCTTGGACATTAACCCCTTATCAGATGTATCATTTGCAAATATCTTCTTCCATTCAGTAGGTTGTCTTTTTGTTTTATTGATAGTTTCCTTCAGTGTTGGTGTTGTCCTGATAGGGTTTAATTTTACTATAATATCTGTTTGCATCTCTCTGTATGTTATGTATTTCAATGTATGTATACATACATATTTATCTATATTGGTATTTTTCTACCTCTGTATGGTAAAATAATTCTGTGTTAATTTACTTACAAAAAATAAGTACATATATAAAATAAGTATTCATAAAACTCTCAAAATATCAAACCTAATCTATGTATTTTTCAGGGATAATCTCTGGAAAATAAGCCTAATTTATTATTGTTGGGTTAGTTAAAATATGTATGTCTTCAGAGCTGTCTGCATTATATTTAAAATAATTTCACCTCAATATTGAAAAAGCTAAAGATTTTTTTTTAAAAATACATAAATCATGATGTTTTTACTTACCTTCACATCTTTTATTGTCACTTTGGTTAAGTGGATAGTTATTCTACTTGGGTTTACTAGCCAAATAAACTTATGTTATCTCTATTAGATATTAGAAACTATAAAATTAGAAGACCATTTTAGGAGCAAAATGTACAATAAAAATAAATAGCTTGATGTATGTCAAAAACAAGTTGGTGGGGAGAGTCACATGTTTAACTTTTAGGTTCTTCACTTCTGCAGTATTTGATGCTTGCCTAACATGCCTATGTTCCAAAATTTGTGAACAAGAAAACAACTTAAGGTAATGGCTAGTTTTGTCCAAAGTCTCACGAAACTTTTCATCAACAATCCAGGCATAATTGTTAAGAACACATGTTTTAAGTGGATATAAATGAGATAAATTTTGTAAATGAACTTTCTGCTTAAAAATAGTTTTCAAAATCTTTTTGGTTACTTTAAACCTTGAAGTTATACTTATTTGAATGGCAGATATTAATTAATCTAGATCATTTGCAAGTAACACAGAATACTGAAACATTAATTGCTAGACATAAATTTAAATTTATCTATATTTGGGTCTATTAGTAAATATGGGGACTGGGGAATGAGAAAATGTTGGCCAATGGTAGAAAATTCCATCTATAAGCTCTAGGGGCACCTGAGTGGCTCAGTCAGTTAAGCAACTGACTCTTGGTTTCAGCTCAGCTCGTGATCTCTGGGTCATGATATCAAGCCCTGCATTAGGCTCTGTGCTTATTGCAGTCTCCTTAAGATTCTCCTCACCCTCTGCCCCTCCCCACTGCTCGCTCGTATGCTCTTTCTCTCTCAAATAAATAAATAAATCTTTAAAAAAAGATTAAAAAGCTCTAGGGTTCTAACAAACCACATGTTGATTACAACTACAACTACTACAAAATTTTTTATACTTTAAATATTAAGAGAGTAGATCTTAAACGTTATTCCCACAAAAGATGATCATTATGGGAAGAAACGTTAACTAACATTATTGTGGTCATCATTTCATAGTATATACATGTATCAAATCTTTACTTTGTACACCTTAACCTTACATGTGTTATGTGTCAGTTGTATCTTAGTAAAGCTGGAAAAAATGGTACAATGAAGGGAAGACACTGTTACAATAGCAAAAAATATATGCAAAATTTCTGAGACTGGTTTTACTAAAAATGTATAAAACCTTTATGATTAAAACTATAAAACACTCCTCAAAGACACAAATATAGATTTAAATAAATGCAAGACAATAGTCTTGAAATAGGAGGCCTGCACATCCTAATGATATTACAAATGAAAAGATGAAGGTTTGATGGGGAACTTCATGATGGATAGGAGGCTGACAGTCTCACTAATCGATCACATCACGAAAGTGGGGTGGCCAGACCTTCTGTGTTTCCTTATCTGATGCAATTAACAGCATGCGGCACCCTCTATGGAGTATTTGCACCAAAAGAATTAAACCAGAATCTAATCAAATCTCTAAATTTAACTGCCAGTTTACAGGAAATATGACAAAGAGAAACATACAAAAGATATTCTGGGATATCGCACAGTAATATCCACAAAGTCTATAGGACAATGTACCACAGGACAATTGATTCTAGAGAAGGAAGAGGGTACTATTATAGATCACAAGGGACTGGAGATGCATCAACCCCATGTGGTCTGTGGACCTTGTGTGCATCTTGATTTAAGCCACCCGTGGAAAGACATTGGTGATAATTGGGGAAATTTGAAAATAGACTATTAGATGATATTGAAGAATTACAGTTAATTTTGTTAGGTGTGGTAATGGTATGTGGCTACAGGTATCTTAAAGACATGTCTTATCTGAAAGATGTATAATAAAATACTTATGGGAAAAAATAAACAATAACTGAACAATAACAAACAGGGAAAAGCCAAATATGCACTTCTGACCAGTCACATCGGATACCCTGCGTCTCAGCTCACCTGTAGCTTTCCTAAGCCAACAGTCTCCAATTGGGATATATCTGAAGACTCCCCCCCCCCGCTTTTTGTCTCTACATAAAGCTTCCCCACTCTTCTGCCTGCATTTGAGTCTCTGCCAATATGTAAGTAATGATGACTGACTACTTGCTATAGCAAGCTCAGAATAAATAGCTTTTGTTTTTGCCATTAGTTCGTCTTTGTGTATTTTTTCAAGAAGGGTTTTAAAAGCATTACAATGGCTGATGTGATTTCTAAATTATTCCCTCCCAATCTCACACAGAGAAAAAAGTGCTATTTGGTGATAAATCCATTCACCTACAAATAAAAAACTAATTAACTGGTGTGCCATTTTAATAGGGCAACTGGCTGAATGCAGCTTTCTAAAAAGCATTGCTACCATGGAACATTTAGTTCTGTGGTCAGCCTCAAACATTGATGTAAAGTATCTTATAACTATATCAAAATCACTGAAGTCAGGATAGACCTGGAACTTAACTGACTTTGTTTAAAAAGGAAGAGGTTATTTAACAGATGAAGGGAGCTATGCAGATTGTTTAACAGATTAGGTATATACATTAGCCTGCACAGATTCCACAGGGGCCCAGTAAGCTGTGAGCTTGGCTGGCTTGTAAATTCCTGGGGGTGCCCCTTCTTCTTGAGAGAAGATGAAACTCTGTGATCTACAAACACCATCATGGTCATTCACATAGAGGAGGCTGAACACAGAGTCAAGTTTTTCTAGCCATTCATCCATTCAGGCATTTATTCACTTATTTGACAAGCATCTGCGGAGAATCTAACATATGCCAAGCACTGTCAGACTTTGTGGGCAGACAGAGAGGTGAGTTAGAGATTTGCTAAGCTCCAAGTTTACACTTCAGCAGGAAAAACAGCATGTATGTGGATAACTGCACAGATAGCAATGGTGCCAAGTGTTTATGGAAATGGGTGTGGCATGACATGTATTCCTGCTAATATCTAGTTATACGACTGTTGGTAGCTGGAAGACTACGTGCCAGCCGTACTCAGCTGCTTTCTCTGTTGCATTACAGCCTCTCAGACCAGGGCTCCCTGGAGCTGAGTTAGCAGAGAGTTTGGTATAACATGTTTGTTTGCTAATTTTTTTCAATGATTCACATAATTTAGAAACAGCCAGGCTTCTTTTGTTCAAATAGTCAACCACAATGGTCCAACCTGTATAATATTTGCCTCATTGTCATATGTGTTCATTTTTAAAACATACTTTGTTCAACAAATATCCATCAAGGTTGGTTCTTTTTGACAGGGTGAAGAACTAAGGAGAGCAGAAACTTGGCTCTCTGTTGGTAGTAAGAGAGAGAAGTATTTAGTACTTTTATAGTTCCAGTTCTAGCTGCTTTTCTTTGAACCTGGAGTCATAGGATTTTAGGGAATGAGAAAATAAAAAATTACCTAAGCCCACCCCCTCAGTATGCTTGAAACTACTGAACAAGAGGCTTGTTCAGGTCTGCCAACAAATGGTGCAGCCAGGGCTCCAAGCCAGATACTTTGGTTCCTGCTTCTGTGCTCCTTCCATCAGGAAACGCTGGCCGTACATCACTGTGGCAAGTGAGTCATAATGTTGTCCGCCATTTACATTTTTCTTAATTTTATATCAGGATTCCGATTTGCAACGGAACTACCAAGGTAGCTATGTCATTTTGTATTTAGCGTTAGTGCTTGCTTGTTTACAGAGTGCGCTTCTGTTTTGCCTTTGCAGCTATTGGATTTTTACTTAGCTGAATTACTCAGTTGCCTTTATTACTTAATTGCTCTTCAGCAGCTCTTAATTTTGTACCTTTCTTTACAATTTCAATTACAGCTCATTATGCTTTACAGAAGTCAGATCAAATACACAGTCAGATCACATGTCTCATGAGTGCAGAACACTTGTACGCTTGTTAAGGGACCTGCCTTGGCACACCTATGAAAAACGATGGGCAATTCAGAGGATTCCATAATTTGACCACCCGGAGAAGTAAGCAAACCTTTCTTTCTCTCTCTCTCTCTCTCTCTCCCTTCCCCCCTCATCTATTTACCTATCTACCATCTGTATATCTATGTCAGTGGTTCTTAACCATGGGACATTTTGGCCCCACCCCCACCCACCCCTCGAGGGCATTTGGTAATGCCTGCAAACAGTTTTAGTTGCTGTAGCTGGGAGTTGCTACTGGCATCTAGTGCACAGAGGCAAGGAATGCTGTTACCATCTTAAGAATGATAAATAAACTAGATGATATGGAGGAAATGTATCATTCTGTCAAGAAGCATAAATTGGACTGCTTGATTTTAACTTTGTTTTTGGAAAGCTAACTATAGTTTAGCTAACTTGTCTTAAGACTCTAGTCCTTTACACGATGCTGCAAAGACAGAGCAGGACAGCATTTTTCAATGTCTCTTGGGACATTTATCTTGAGAACTGATTAGGAAGTACATTGATAAGAAACATATCTGGCTATTTCTGATAGCTAAACATAAGTTGTTTATTTTTATCTCCATGAATGATAAAGTGTTTTCCCAGAAATTAACTTCTAACTGAATTTGCTTCCTTTTCCATTGCTACCTTATTTTTTGGATGGCAAAAACCAGTGGTCTCAAATAAATAAATAAATAAACAAGGAGAAGGACAGTATTTTATTACCAAAGAATTCCAGATAATAAGCATAAAGAGAGTGAAGGAAACAGAAAACGGCCATTAGAACAGCATCATAATCATTGCTGCGGTTGAGACCCAGTGATGGATGCTAAAATTCATGGGTAAAAGTTTGTGAAGAAACAGGATATCTGAATAGTCTCTAAGTATCTCTCCCCAGATACTCGCTAATTACCAAGGGAAAGATAGTGTATGTATTTGTTTTCTCTGGCTGCATATCAAATTGCCACAAACTTTGTGGCTTCAAATAACATCTAATCATTATCACAGTTTCTGTGCATCAGGAGTCCAGGAAGAGGCTTTTGCTCAGTCTCACAGGTTAAAATCAAGGTGTGAGGAGATCGTATTCTCATTTGGGGCTCAGAGTTGTCTTCCAAGCTCATCCAGAGTGTTGCCAGAATTCAGTTCCTTGTGCTATGACCTGAAGACTGTGTTTTTGATGAGTCTCAACTGGGGCCCTTCTCAAGTCCTAGATGCGACCTCTATTCCCAGCCACAGGGCCTTATCCTCAACCTACCTTTATCTGTGAACACCAACAGAGTCTCTTCCACTTCCTAGTTCAGGCCCAGGCAGGATATTCTTGCTTTTGGTGAACCCAAGTCAACTGTTCAGGACGTTAATTAAATCTGTAAAATCCCTTCTGCAGTATAACATAACCATGGGAACTCTTTCTCCTATTTTTTGCAACTATTCTGTAAGTCTAAAATTATTTTAAAATAATAAGTTAAAAAATATATGAATAGTCTTCCATGAAGGTTGGTTAAATTCAGAGAGCTAATGATTTGGAGCTAAACATTCCTGCTAGGGTGATATAGGTGCTTGGACAAGAGTGAAATTTGTCATTTGTCCTTTATAGGAAATGGCAGGAAATCTATTAAGGTAGGCAAAGCCAGGTATAAAAAGGATATGGCCACATTCCCTTTCAATTTTGAACTCAGGCAAGATAGCTGGTGCTGGGAACCCTGTTCCTTTGTGAGCTATGGGCACAGAGGCCAGGATCCATTGCTAGGGGAAGAGGTGTGGGGGAGCTAGGCAGGTTGTCAGATTTCCTACTCAAGGAAGGACCAGATAGAGGTAGCTGAACTACTTATGGTACATGGAAGCAGTGGAGGGAAACTTAGGCAGAAGCTCATCTCTAGACAGAGCCAGCACTGGGAATGGGCAAGAGATAGGGAGAATGGCTCTTGGATTGATTCTGCCTTTGAGGTTCAGGGGCTGTTAGGTTTGGTTGATAGAAAAGAATATTTGGGGCATGTTAGTGGGAGGACAGTGGGTAAGGCTTCCTTCCTCTTCCTGTCAGGGTTTACTCAGGACTATACATGTATGTGGTGGATGTTATCCAAACATACTTACAAGGCTAAAAAGCAGGAGGAAACTGAGTCAGAAGAAAAGTTGCTGAAATGTTCACTAAGGAAGAGTCCTACCCAACTGATCTCATCACGTCTTTGACAAGTATATTGAATTGGAGACATTGATTGACAGGTCTATCTAGCATCCGCAAAGGCTTTTGACTAGATTCTTCTTGATACTTTTGCATACAACTCATTCATTTTGTTGAGTGCTATGGATGAATGTTCGGACAATTACATGAATTAATTAAATATTGTTAACAAGTGTGTCCTGGTCAATGTCAAAAAGAGTGGCAACAGTCTCTACTCCTATTCAATCTTTTTCCTAATGACACAATCCAGAGGAGGACAATTTCCAGGACGGCATACCTGCCTAGAGAGCCAGGAATCAGTTTAGTATCAATAGAGGACCACCATTAGCTGTATGCAAAGTAGGACACATGACAAAATGAGATTTGGAGTTGCATTGCAGAGTGGGAAGCAGTCAGAAGGAAACAGATTGGTGTGCGTTCTTCCGGCAATTGGACTCCTGTGTAGATTTTTAATAAGCTCTGTTTTTTTAAACTTCATTTCAGGAATTTATTTTAGAAGCTTATTGAATTTGTAAAAATTTCAGTCATATTCTCCTCTAAAACACTGACATAATTTTAATATAAACTGTATATTTTGACCAGAGAATATTGGCATCATTTAAAAGTTAACAATGAAAAAATCATTATTGAATTTTTCGTGTAGAGAACAACTATTCTTTTCTTTTGGTATAATTGGTTTCTTGTT
This sequence comes from Ailuropoda melanoleuca, assembly GCF_002007445.2. NCBI lineage: Eukaryota > Metazoa > Chordata > Mammalia > Carnivora > Ursidae > Ailuropoda > Ailuropoda melanoleuca. The sequence continues at coordinate 5,851,029 of NW_023179820.1, forward strand.
ACAACTGGAAAAAAAAGGCCTAATTTACTTCTTGCACACCTTTTCCTCTCTTCAGCATCTTTAATGATTTTCAGTACAGTCTTTGAAATTCATAAGGAGAGAGGATAAATCTACCTTACTGTGTTACAGGGCTCAGGAGTTTAAAGCTTTATTTAATCACTTAACCAACTGTCTTATCTTGTCACTCTACGCTTAAAAACTGAGCCTGACATGGGCCTTGATCTCATGACCCTGAGATCATGACCTGAGCTGAAATCAAGAGTTGGACACTTAACTGAGCCATCCCCCCACTCCCTCACCTTAAAACTTTTTAAATAACAGTTTTATTGAGATATAATTCACACGCCATACAATTCAATAATTTTTAGTATATTCACAGAGTTGTGCATTCAGGACCACAATAAATTTTAGAACACTTTCATCACCCCAAAAGAAAACCCACACTTTTCTTTTCTTTTCTTTTCTTTTTTTTTTTTGAGAGAGAGAGATAGTGTGCACAAGTGGGGAGGGACAGAGGGAGAGGGAGAGGGAGAATCTTAAGCAGGCTTCTTGCCTGTTTTTTTGTTTTGTCTTTTCTTTCTTTCTTTCTTTCTTTCTTTCTTTCTTTCTTTCTTTCTTCTTTCTTTCTTTCTTTCTTTCTTTCTTTCTTTCTTTTTTTTCTTTCTTCTTTCTTTTTCTTAATTTCCCTGGATAGAACTAGTAAAATGTTGAATAGAAGTGGCTAGAACAAACATCTCTGTCTTATTCCTGGTATTCGGGGGAAAGAATATAGTCTTTCATCATTAAGTATGATGAAAACTCTGGGTTTTTCACAGATGCCCTTTATCAGGTCGAGGAAGTTCCCTTCTATTCCTAGTATGTTGAACATGGCCTTAAAACCCTAAGGAGAATGAACAAGAAGTCACTGCGTTTATGTAAACTTTACCCCCTAAAATTTATATTAATGGCTAACAGATGATTCTGACCCCTTACATTTAGCACAGGCTGCTTCTCACCAAAAACCTGCAAAGTTCCAGGGAAGGATATTGAATTGTGAAGTTGGTAGTAACAGCAGGCAGTAGAGTGGCAGTAGCCTAGAGGATCAGATCTGCTAACTCCGGGGCAGGAGAGGGGAAGGGAACCAGAACTGGCCTGTGGGGACCAAACGCAGAGAGGCTGCAGTTACGATGCCATACCTCAGTCCCTCATACATTGGAGGGTTGGTAAATTCATCCTACTCTGGAGAAGCAGCTTGCCATTGTCTCAAGCATAACCCTAACTTAATAGTGGTTCCTCCTAATGAATAATTCTGAATGAGAAAATAAGCTTGTAGTATATATTGGGTAAACTTTTCATTATGTATGGGTGGTTTAATTTGTTGTTGTTGTTGTTGTTATTGTTTGAGCAAATGAGCAAGAAATAACATTGGACTGGCCCAATATATCACTGCTCCAGCTAGTTTAAGAAACAAAAGCAGAGCTTTGGCAGGGCCAGGGCCAGGGCCATATATGGACATGGTCAGCACAGAAGTGCCCAACCTGAGAGAGGAACAAAGAACAGTCCAAGAGAAAGTTCAGTATCAGTGTTGATAGGAATTAATGAAACAAAGTCTCTGGATTCCAGGTGAGAATGAAGCAGGTATAGACAGTCTCTAGCACTAATTTTGGGGTTGGCAAGACTACCCTGGCGGCCTCAGACTATCCCTCCGGGGCATACCTTGGCCAGTCTTCCAGGCATAGCTAGCAGCTAAGTATCCACTGAATGGTACCAAGAAGATGTGGTCCCTAAGCCAATACAGAGAACAGCAGTCTAGGACCCTACAACTGGGGGCAGAGAATGAGGGTCTTTGTGGATAAAGTCTGGGGTAGAAAATGATTTATAGCATCTAGCAACAAATCTCAGCAGCTACAAACCTCTTCCCTAACAAGAAGGAATGCAGGTTGAAAAAAAAGAAGCTTGAGTTGTTTTGCTGGGTAGATCGGCTTGCCCACTGAAAGAATCACATACCCCAGTGTAAGTTAGTTTGTACATAATGATAAACTCTTAGAGCGTTCTCCAAATGGGTAGGTAATAGGGTTATTTTTTCTTATTTTTTAGCCTATCTTTATAAGGTAGCTCAACTTAAAAGTGTAATTATTTTCAGAATTATTTTTCAGAAGTTCAGCTCATGAAAGTGATCGTTTTGAATGGGAAATGGTCCCATCTATTACCCTATATTAAATGAAAGAGACCTAAGTTTCTTACATTTTCTTGACAAACCATCTCCAGAAACTGATAGATAATTGAAAATCACAGTGACTGAGACTAGAGAAACCTGCTACTCTTGTTTGAATTACTTTGTAAGTTCAGAAATAAAGTGCTGTGATTCTGGCAACTTTCCATTGGGATATGAAATAGATAAGATATAACAAGAATTGCTTGTGTTCCCAAATTAGACAAAAATTATTGATTGTCTCCCAGTGGGTATGAAAATACTCAGATGTTAGAATTATCATCTAACTTTCACAGAAGTAGAAACTCATTTTGTTATTTTTAAATGGCTGTCATAGGCACCACCTCTGTTTGTATATGTGGGCATAACAGAATGGTGATTTTTTATTTCTCACCCATGTTTGTGCTGATAGGTGGAGCAAGTGGACGTTGAAACGGCAAATACAGCCCATCCAATGGTATTTAATGGTTCCTAGTTTCTTATATGCCTGTTTCTATTTTCTTATATGTCTGGGATACTTTGTGTGCGTCAGGAGTTGGAGAAGGTTAGGACGTTAGCTTGGGAGAATGCCTCAGATTTATTCAAGGCATTTGTTAAAAATAACGATTCCTGGCCCTTCCCGCTTCCTTTGCCACCCCCTTCCCTTCAGATTCATCATGTCGGAATCTCTACCTGTCACTCAGGGGGTCTTCGTCTTTAATAAGCATCCTCAGATGATTCTAAAGGGTAAATCAGTTGAGAACTTGTAATCTTGTCCAGTCTGTTTTACAGAAGAGGAAATGAGGCTCAGCAGGAGCTAGGCCACGCATGCTGTTACAGTCCGAGACTGTCAAGAAAGAGGACAGAGGTTCTCAGTGCAGTGCTAAGATCTGGGTTAAAAGCCTTGTCCCTCCCCCACTGCCCAGGCGCCTGAGTACTCTTTTGCAGCTGCTTCCACACTTCTCCCTCGGTATAGTCTTACTTTCTTCTCTCCCTCCACCTTGCTAATCCCGACTATAGAGTGTTTTGTAGTAGGAGAAATTTTTACAAGTCAGAGTTTTTTTTTCCTGAAGATTTTTCATTTATTTGTTTTGTGAGAGAGCGAGATCGCATCGCAAGCGCTCGCTCACGTAAGCCCATGGGGGGGGGATGGGCAGAGGGAGCAGACTCCCCGCTGAGCAGGGAGCCCTACAGGGGACTGGATCCCAGGACCCTGGGATCATGATCTGAGCCAAAGGCAGACTCTTAACTGACTGAGACACCCAAGCACCCTAAGAGTCAGAGTTTGTAAGAATAAATTCAGTATAACGATAATATGACAACATCTCTGTTTCTGAAAGCCTTATTTGAAAGTTTTCCGCCAAAGCCCATAAGTTGTCAACTATATTGTTTTTCAGGTGCATTTCGTTTTGAACGGCAAAGTTTTGTTGCTTGTCATTCTCACTATGAGACAGAAATTTTCCTAAGGACGGACACTGGGAAGGACCTCAGCTTGATGTCTCAGAGTCGGGCACATGGGTTCCCGGAAAGCTCTGAAATGCTTATTTCCATGAGTCGCTTTTTGGTGTTTTTTGTTGTTTTTGTTTTAAATTTTTTTTAAAGATTTTATTTATTTGTCAGAAAGAGAGAAGACAGCACAAGCAGGGGGAGTGGCAGGCAGAGGAAGAATTAGGCTCCCTGCTGAGCAAGGAGCACTAGGTGAGACTTGATCCCTCATGACCTGAGTGGAAGGCAGACACTTAACCCACTGAGCCACCCAGGCATCCTTCCATTAATCATTTTAACTCACTTATTCTTCACACTTTATGCAAAGACCTCAAACCAAAGCAAAACAAAACAAAACAAAAGTCATTTATATTTGCTTGCATCATTTAGGTTATTGCTCAGACTGTCCTTTGGATGCCTTTAGGCTTTCCTGGAGTGTCCTTATTTATGCTACTTCTTTTAGGAGGAGTTCAGAAATCTGCTTGAAAACCTGAATATCAAACATTGCCAATTTATAAATCTTTATTCAACTTCAGGTAATGATTTTAACTTAGGTAGTAGAACGCTATTAAAATTCTGTATCAGATAAGTTTTTTTTTTCTAATTGAGTAAGTACAATCTATACTGCACAATAAATCTCATAAATACCTACTACCAGTGCTAGTTCCTCTCGGTGACCCACCAATAAGCTGCACCAGATGTAAAGCTAAAATGAAAATCTTGGACTATTCTGAAATAGGTGATCAACTAGCACAATTTAAGTCGGCTGATTTGGAAGCACCAGAGGTATCCCAGTTCTCCTTACCTGAGAAGGAGAGTAAGGTACTGATACTATAGCTATAGGCAAATAAGCTCTTCCTCCAAAGGGTAGTATAATGTATGGGGATTGGTGAGCTGGGATGTGAGGAGGTGGCAGCAGGCAGACCAGGAGGTAGTAGTATGTGTGACCTCAGACTCCTGTTATTATCTATCCATTCACTCATTTTGAATGGATATTTGAAATGTTTCTGATGATCAACTTGCTGAGTCTTACAGCACTTCTCTGAAATAGGAGTGGGGCAAGTTGTTTTTTCATAATAGTAAAAAAAATTATTTTATCTATTTTTAATTTTTTCATTTGAGTATAGCTGACACACAATGTTACATGAGTTTCAGGTGTACAACAGTGATTCAACTTCTCTGTGTTATGCTGTGCTCACCACAAGTGTAGCTGCCGTCTGCCACCGTACACCACTAGTACAATACCATTGACAGTATTCCTCGTGCTGTGTCTTTTATTCCTGTGTGACTTATTCATTCCATATCTGGAAGTCTGTATGTAGGAATGGGGCAAAATCTACAATTCATAGTCAGTGGCTATCAGAGGAATGTGTTATGTCTATTTTCTTTTTTTTTTTAAAGATTTTATTTATTTATTAGAGAGAGAAGGAGAGAGAGCAAGAGTGGTGAGGGGCAGAGGGAGAGGGAGAAGCAGACTCCCCACTGAGCAGGGAGCCTGATGCAGGGCTCGATCCCAGGACGCCAAGATCATGACCTCGGCTGAAGGCAGACGCTTACCAACTGAGCCACTCAGGTGCCCCTCTATTTTCAATTCTGTTTACTATTCCTGCTTATATTCTCTGCTAGTCCGTGAAAAGTTATATATAATTTAAAATGTCCAGCATTCAAATAAGTTTTTGATATGTGCTTCTCCACTTTGCTAAATGTATAATAAAGTCAATTAGGGCTACAAGATACAAGGAACAGATGAAACTAATACTTTCTTCATTGTAAGTGTTGTTTCTGATATAAATTATTAAAAAAAGTGTTCTTAATATTTTCATAGAAAAAAGAACCTCTAACATAGTTGTGGTGAATAAAACTATTTCAGATCAACAATCAAAGCACACATACCATAATAATCATGTATGGAAAATGAAGCATGTGCTAGAATAGAAGCCAGTTGACAATAATTTTAAATTGTTCATTGTGGCATCGCTAGAGTCCAAGCAATATCTCATATATAATAGGTAAATGAAAATATTCCTTGAATAATTTAAGTGGTAAAAATATTGAGGTTTAATATAGTTGTGGAGGCTTTTTTAAAAAAAATATGGAAGTCTCTAAAGGAGCATCTTATATCCTTAGGGAAATGGGATGCACGTGAGCGTGTGAGAAGTATGCACAACCTTGAATGAAGATACTAATTGTTCATCAGGGATGCAAACTGTTTTTACTTTTGTGCTTCCCCTTCTCTCTCATTAGACAAAACACTCTTAGGGACAAGAGACACTGCCTCTGAAGAATTCACAGCCTTGGAGAATAGACAATCATGAATCAATAACCATGCCCTGATGTGGCAAATGCTTTCAGAGTCCAGGGGAGGGAACTCACTGATGGTAAATATGAAGCTGCAATTTATCTTTAAACAAATAGAAATGGAACACTGCACATATGTAAATACTGAGTCATGTGAAGTTGAATGATTTTCTAGTAACATCAAGTGAGAGCAGGTGGCCTCCCTTCCTCTGGGAAGCTTTCGAGCTTTCGCTGCGTGAGGCTGGAATGTGAAGTGGTTGGGGTGAGGGGCTGATGGGGGAGAGGACACAATGTGTTGAGGACCAATGTGGGGGATAAAGGTACGGTGTAGTGAGGGGTGAGGTAGGGGGTCAGAATATGGTGTGGACACTGTTAAAAAGAAAACCACAGGCCCAAAATAACATCTCTTAGGCTAAGGCCCCAGGTCAGTAAACCAAGACTTAATACCTAACCGAACTGCAGTTACGCCCCCCAGAAAGGTAACCTTTAGCCAGTCAGTATGGGAATTTCTGGTCAGCACTAGGAAATTACTGATCGATCCCTTCCATTCCCCTTAGGAGGGTAACCTTGCCTAAAACAATAGATTCTTTGATAATAATTTCCTTTATTCTGCTACCTCTCTACCTTTAAAAACCTTTCATTTTCTGTAGCCCTTTGGAGCTCCCCTCTACTTGCTGGACAGCATGCCGTCTGATTCATGAATTGATGAGTAAAACCAACTAGATCTTTAAAATTTACTTGGTTGAATTTTTGTTATTTAACACCATTCACATGCAGCTCACCAGGTACAACTTCATGCGTATTTCCTTTCTGAGGTTTCTCTTCCTAAATGTTGCTTTAACTGATCTCTGAATTGCTCTGATTAAGACCCAAAGTGAACCACGCTCAACCCTTAGATGCATAGCAGGACCAATTTATATTTAATTTGTTTTTCTACTTCCTACTGCACAAAGTTCTTAATGAAATTCCCACAAATGTACCTAATTTTTGATGAATAATTTGGCATGACAAAAAACCAGCTTCATCTTTCTACAAAAAGTAGCTCACTTTTTGCCGGGAAGATGCCTGCTGGGGAGCAGTGATAGTTCAGATTGTACTTCATAACCAGAGGGTAGAGGTCGCAGTCTTGATATGCATTTGGCTGCGAACACGTAAGGTAAGTTTGCCTGCGATTTCTATGGAAACCAGAGATGGATATGAGAGCTCTGTTTGGGAGAAAAGGGAAGTAGTTATCATTTGTCACCAGCATCTTGCATATTCTCTTTATCCTATTGAAACATTCACTCTGAAGCCAACTTCATAAAAGAGATATGATTATGGATATATGCATATGTAATAAAATTACAAAATCATGTATGGAAAACATAGGCATCAACCTAAGTCTAGTGATAATTGTGAGGGAGTCAAAGAGAGAAGGAAGAGATGGGTTGGGAGTTGGGTGGGGTCATTAGCTTCTGTTTAATATTTTCTTGTTGAAACAGAGAAAGAGCTCATGAATGTAGCACAACACTGTTATCATATGTCTCAGAAATACTATTTTATGAGTGTTCAGCACATTTTATATATTTCAAAATTAACAAAATCTTTGTTTTTGAAATAAATAAAACCACAAGATGGTGGTAGGGAATAAAAAATAAGAACATTATCTTTTAAGAAGATCTCATGTATCAATTAAAAATAATCATGTCATGCAAATTCATCACAATCCGATAACTGCAGAAAATAACATAAGAAGAAAAACAAAAGCATTTTAAAAAGCAGCATAACTATTGAAGTCTACATTTTTAACTTTATTTGCAAATATTCTAATGGACTAGAATACTTGCCCAGATAGACTGAGAGTGTTCCTACTGATTTGTTTTAAAACAAAAATAGAGGGTGCATGGGTGGCTGTCAGTTAAAAGTCTGCCTTCAGCCCAGGTCATGATCTCAGGGTCCTGGGATCAAGCCCCACTGCGGGCTCCCTGCTTAGCTGGGAGCCTGCTTCTCCCTCTCCCTCTGCCACTCCCCCTGCTTGTGCTCTCTCTCTGTCTCTCAAATAAATAAATAAATAAATAAAATAAAGCAAAAGCAGGTACTAGTTTTAAGTAACTGAGTTTGTGCACTAATCAATTCCTTTCCGGTAGAGACTTAGGTCATACTCTCATTTATCAGGACTTGGTTGGTAAACCTTCACTTAGAGGCCTAAGGGATATTTCATACTGTACAACTGTATATATTGGCCAGGCTAACCATGTGTTTAATCTATGATTGAGTTAAGAAAGTTTTGGCAATATTCCTACAAGGTCCTGTCTGAAATGTACAGCTGTTTTAAAATAAGCTTTTTGTGAATCTGAAGTCAGTGTGTGATAGGAACTTCTAAAAAAGGGGTCAATGACATTTGGGTGACCATCTGCTCCTGCTGTGAGCAAGGCCAGTGGAGCATTCTACCTGCAGAGGAAGGAGGAGTGGCTTCTTTCTGTAGCTGACTGGCCTGCTGAGCCACATGGCAGGCAATGAAGTTATTCATAGTTCTGCATGAGATACCGTCTTCCACCCAATGGTGGATTTTAAGATTATGTAGCTGAGGATTCAGGAAGTCCAGAAAGGATTTTTGTGAGTTAAACGTTGTAGTAAAATCAATCTACATATTGGATAAACTAAGGTATTTAAAAGTTAGTTCATACTTTGCATAAAATAGTGTTATATATTTAACTTTAATATTGTTTAATCAAATTAAAGTCATTGCTAATAAACAGAAAATTCTGAGGGGTATGGAAAACAAAAATTAGATTCCTTTATCCCGGTATTTTTCTATAGCAATTAGAGGTAAACATTCCATTTTATAATAAATGTTCTGGCAAATTTGATCCCTTTAGACTTTGAACATTAGCAAATTTTTAAATTTATCAATATTTAGAAAAGTCTTGAAAGGTTTCACTGTTTTAATTTCATTGTTTGTCCTCCCTCTATTCCGGAGTCAACTTCACAGATTGTCCCAAGTTGAGCCCTTGATTCTAGTTGTTTGGTAAAAACTGAAAGCCCTGTAATACAAGCCATATATTAATAACTAACTGTCCCATGCAATAACACGTAGGGTGCTATTGATGCCAGCAACAAAAACTATTAATTAACTTAGCTAAAGATGCTCTCAACTTTTATGGGGAAATTTTTTAAATTCAGTTTTACCTGCAAAAAAAATGAATTGCTATGGAACTTGCCTTCTTCTACAAACAGCTAGAAAACCATTAAAAAATAGGAAAGAAGTACTTTTATTCAGACAAGAGGCAGTGCAGGACTGAGGATGGAAACAGCAAGTTTAGCCCCATGATGTCCCCAGATTACTGCCTGAGGCATTTTCCAGGACTCGAGCATAGACAGGAAACCCAGGCAAAGCCCAGGAATTTGGCAAAGGTGAGGGGGAAAGAGACCAGAGTTCAAGGAGGCTGAGGTAGCTAGAATTTGAGGGGAAAATGTGGGGGTAAGTTGTAGTTCAACAGAGGAAGCCCTGGAGATGACAGACGGATTCTCTTCAGCCTTTGGCAAGTGTTAAAAGAACTACCAGTGCACGTAACGCTGTATGTTAACGAACTGGAATTGACAAAAAACTTAAAAAAACAAAGCACCAAACAACATTAGGTCAGAGAGTTCTCGGAGCTTGCACAGGACTGGGAATAGTTCATGTTCACAGCAGCTGGAGTCAATAAGCTTGGTAAAATGGGAGCATTGATTAGAAATTTCATTTAATGCATTAGTCAGTTTAAGCTGCCATAAAAAATACCTGGGTGGCTGGGTGGCTTAAACAACAGAAGTTAATTTGCTCCGAGTTTTGGAGGTTCAAAGCCCAGGATCAAGGTCAGCAAGGTTTGGCTTCTGGTAAGGGCTCTCTTCCTTGCTCGCAGACGGTCACCTTCTCACTGTGGCCTCACATCGTCTTTCCTGGGTGTGTGTAGTTGGACACAGATCTCTTTTTCTCTTCTTATAAGGCTACCAAACCTATGAGATCAGGACTTTACCCTTATAACTTCATTTAACCTTAATTATCTCCTTTTAGCCCCAACTCCAAGTACATTCTCTCTGGGGATTAGGGCTTCAATATAATAATTTGGTGGAGGGAAAGGACACAATTCAGTCCATAGCACTCTCTATTAGGGCCAATTAATTCTGGAGTAGTTTAGACTGCTCTGATCTATCTAAACAAAGATTTAAAACAAGCCTCAAAGGAATAATCCATTCCCCAAATAATTTACCTCCATGCCAAAATAATTGTTAATACTCTTTAAGAGAATAAAACAAAATCCAACACTCACAAACATCATATTCACAATGCCTGGCATTTTATCTAAAATTATCAAGTATGCAAATAAGCAGGAAAATTAATCCGTAACCAGGTGAAAAGCCAATAAGCAAAAGCAGATTCAAAAATAACAATGATTGGGGCGCCTGGGTGTCTCAGTTGTTAAGCGTCTGCCTTCGGCTCAGGGCGTGATCCTGGGGTCCTAGGATTGAGCCCCACATTGGGCTCCTCTGCTGGGAGCCTGCTTCTTCCTCTCCCACTCCCCCTGCTTGTGTTCCCTCTCTTGCTGGCGCTCTCTCTCTTTGTCATATAAATAAATAAAATCTTTAAAAAAAAATAACAATGATGATGGGACTAGCAGATGAAGACGTAAAAGCCAGTTTTATAAAACTGACAACTATATGCTTAGTGACCTAAAGGAAACATGAACATGATCAGGAGAGACATGGAAAATGCAAGATATTCAAATGGAACTTTTAGAAATCAAAGACAATACCTGAAGTGAAAAATACTCTGGATGGGATTACTAGTTGATGAGAACAAAAAGTCAGTGATCTTGATGAAATAGCAATAGAATGTATTATCTAAAATGAAGCACAGAGAAGGAAAAAAACCTGTGTAATTCTGGACAGAAGATTAGTGACCTGTGGGACAACATACAGCAACCTATCGTACATGTGGTTGAGGTCCCAGGAAGGAGTGTGTGTTTGTGTATAGGGGACAAAAATTATTTGAAAAAGCAATTACTAAAAATTTTCCAAGTTGAATGTGTAAAATAGACCAACAGATCCAAGATGCTCAATTAGCACCGAGCGGAATAAACACAGATGAAATCACCAAGGCACATCATAATCAAATTGCTAAAAGCATGTGTTAAAGAGAAAATATTAGCTGTGGTCAGAGGGAAAAAAGGACACTTATGTATAGCAGAAAAAGGAAAAGAATAGCCCATTTCTCATCAGAAGCAATTCAAGCCAGAATACAATGAAACAACATTTTTAATGTACTAACAAATGAAACTTGTCAACTTAGACTTATATACTTTCAAAATGTTAGTTAAATAAAGATCTTTCAGGCAAACAAAAGCCGAAAGATGTCATTATTAGTGGACCTGAAATACAAGAAATGTTAAGAAGTTGCTGAGGCAGTTAGAGAAGAATACAGGATGAAAATTTGTATTTACACAAAGGAATGAAGAGTGCCAGAATGGTAAATATATGGATAAATATAAAAAAAAATTTTCCCCCTCCTTTTAAATGTCTTTAAAGTACAATCAACTATTTCAAACAAAATAATAACATTGTACTGTCTGGTTTTTGATTCATATATAAAAACATGATGCATGAACAAATAACATTAAAGCCAGGAGGGGAAAATGGAAGCAAAATGCCAAAGTGCTTACACTACACATAAACATAAAATGTATATTTTTGAGGGTAGACAAGACAAAGTAGATTTCAAAACAAGGATATATATGGACATTTCATAATGATAAAGGGGTCGATTCTCTTAAAGGAGTCAGTTAATCAAAAAGATATAATTATCCTAATGTGTAGGACTCAAGCAGAAGGTCTTACAATAGATGCAGTAAAGATTGACAGAACCTAAGAAATAGACAAAACCTCAATTACATTGGAGACTTAATGACTCCTTCCTCAATGAGTAATCAAACAAGTAGACAGAAAATTGGTAAAACAGAAGATTGAACAGCATTATCCACCATCTTGACCTATTTGATCTTGACCACTCTGTTCACTATAGCTTGTATACTATACTCATTCTTTTCAAATGCATGGGGCACATCCACTAAATTAAACCATACATTTTGGGCCTAAAGCAAATCTTAACAAATTAGAAACCCCAAACATTTAAAAACTAAACTTTACAATACTAAATAAACTATGGGTCAAAAAAGCAATCACAAGGGGAATCAGGAAATATTTTAAATATCATGAAAGTGAGAACTTTACAAAATATCACATTCTGTGAGCTACAGCTGAAGCAATGCTCAGAATGAAATTTATAGCATAAATGTTTATGTTAAAAAAATGAAAGGTCTTAAATCAATGATATCAGCTTTCACTAAACAAGAAAAATAGAGCAAATTACACATTTAAAACAAGCAGAAGAAAATAAGTAGTAAAGAAAAAAGCAGAAAACCATAAAATAGAAAATGGACAAGTAACAGCGAATTAATGAAAGCAAATGTGAGTTTTTTGAAAATATCAAAAAATACATTTCAGCTAGACTAATCAAGAAAAAAAGAGAAAAGAGAAATTCCCAACATTGGGCCTGAAAAAGATGACTTCACCACAGTTCTAGGAAATTAAAAGGGTAATAAGAATATTATAGAGCAAATTTATGACAATAAATTCAATAACTTAAATAGGCAAAGTTCTTAAAAGATAGAAAATAATGCTCACTAAAGTAAAAATAGATAGAATACCTCTCCATCTATTGAAAAAAAATGAACTTATAGTTTAAAATCTTTCCACAAAGAAACTCCAGACCATGATGACTCCAGTGATGAATTCTCCTAAATATGGAAGGGAGAAATAATACGGATTATATGCATACTTTTCAGAAAACTTAAGAGAAGTGAGTGTTTCCCAAGTCTCTCAATGGAGCCAACATTAACCTGATACCAAAACCCAGCAAAAACATTGCAAATAGAGAAAATTATAGGTCAATATCTCTTGTGAACAGAAACTGCAAAAATCCTCAAGAAAATATCAGCAAATCGAATTCTGCAATATACAAAAAGAATAACCATGACTATGTAGGGTTTATCCCAGGAATAAAAAGTTGGTTTAACATTAAAAATTCAATCAATATAATTCACTCAGTCAGTAGATTAAAAAAAAAAAACCCAAAATGTAGAAAAAAAGCATCAACAAATTAAACCTAGGATCAGAAAATTAGGAATAGTAGGAAACTGCCCCAATCTGGTAAAGTATATTTATCCAATCAAAATATCTTAAAAATAGAGCTGCTCTACAATGATGTGTCATGTTTACAAAATCTTTTGGCATTACTCCACAGTGTTGCAACCACTTTTGTGGTCAAGTATACATTCATTGGAAGGGTTTTTGGCACTCTGATAGAAGGGGCAGGCTTTGGAGGGAAGTTGACACTTTTAATAATATTCCAAAAGTTTTTTCTTAAGAAGTGTCCCTCTAACTGACCTTCCTCTTCAGGCACCAACATGCATTTTTTAAACATGCCATTATAGCCCTGCCTCTAATTTCAGTGGGATTTCAGACGTAGAAGGGGTACTGCATGCCAGGAGACATACTAGGCAGATTGAGCCCTTGATTTAGCCCTATTGCTAAAATTGTGCCCCAGTAGGTGGCTTTTCACTTCCCTACAAATATTGTTTGCAAAATGAACACATTCTTTTTTGGGAACACACCATTTACTTCTCAAGAGGTGATTTGACAAGTCTGAGACAGTGATTATAGTTTTCTGTCTTGGCTATTTATTTGAGGACTGACATTTCAGAGCCCTGACCCACAGTTTCTAGAATATTTAAAAATAATGCTTTTACATGGGACAAATACAACTGTTTTTTCTTGAAACCCAATCTTCAATGGCTCTTGATATTTTTTGGTCATAATGTTGGCCTGTGACACGACACTCTGTTCAATGTACCCACCATCTACACTAGCAAGTCCATTTCCCTTGTGTTGGAAGTCACCAGCTACATGAGCTCAACTAGTTTTCCAAATAATTGGCCTGAAATTTACTGCCTTTTCATTCAGCACTGCATTTAATAGAAATAAGTTACCAATTTCTATGTGCAAAACGACCTTTATTTTTATCTTTATTGTAGGATTTCTGTCATTCTGTCTCAAGTTGTTTGCAGACTTATCTCAGCATTGGACAATCAATTCCTTGAGGGTAGGTTTGTTTCTTCCTCATATCTCTGACACTTAGCACGCAGTGCCTGGTATCTATCAAATGTGGCTTAAATATTGCATATTTGGATGAAATAACTTTGACTTCATGAAAGGGGAGGAAAATTTGAGGGGCTTGCAAATGCATATGGTGTTATCTCGAGATGTATTTAAAATTTTATATGTGGTAAGAATAACATTAAAAGATGCTATTAATGTCTGTGGATGAAGCAAAGGACAAGAGTGAGATGAGATATCAGTGGGAAGCCAGGGAAAGACTTGTCTGATTATTCCATACTGTGGAAATGAGCAAGAGCTGGGAGTATTCCAGCAAGAGGAACTTAGTAGGTGGCCCAAATAGGGATGCTTTAGAAATAGAAAGAAGGCTGACTTTGTTAGGTTGACCAGAGTCTCCTTGAAGAGCTCCAGGTGGCAAGCCCTCTGGGTTCACTTTCAACAGTGCTCATTCCTCAAGCAGCAAGTGCAAGGTGCTAACCTGCACCAGAGACATAGCCGAGCACCTCTATCATTAGACACAGCCTTCACACCTGCTAGCTCAGCAATGTAGGGCAAGGGGTGAGGTGTGTCTTCCAGCACAGAACTATGGAGACTGCTAGAAGTGGGAGGGATTGAAAATTCAGGCCACAGTAGTCTCAAAGCCAAGGAATTTGGATTTCTATAGTCAGGTAAGTGCATGGACTTTGTTATCAGACAGATATAGGTTGAATCTCATTCTACTGCTTAGTAAATTTGGACCTGAAGCAAGTTAACTAAGACTTTCTTCATCTGGAAAATGAGATGATACCTGGCACAAAGTTAGCACAAATATTGATATTATTATTTTTGCATTACTATTATGACTTGGAATGGCAAGAGCTGGACTGAAGAGAAGGAGCAGGTTCCAGGGGAGAAGCTTCAAGTGGCTAGGCGCCCAATGACTTAACTAGTTTATTCACAACTACAGATCAACAGATTCAGGAAGGCTCAAGGATTCCACTTGGCTTAAGTTGCTGTCAACTCAGACTCAAAGCCCAACTCAATTTAAAGATCTATTTATTTATTTGGGGAGAGGGGTAGAAGGAGAGAGAGATCTCAAGCAGACTCCCTGCTGAGTGCACAGAGCCTGATGCAGGGCTTGATCCCAGGACCTGAGATCATGACTTGAGCTGAAATCAATTGTTGGATGCTCAACCAACTGAGCCACCCAGGTACCCCAAAGCCCCAGTCAATAGGGGCTCAGTCCAGCAGCCGGATAGTGTTGTGGGATAGACAGGGAACCAGGGGCTTTGTGCCCTGCTAGCTCTGTATTCCAAATGTCTGTGCTCCACAAACAAGCCCACACATTTGCACACATGGAATTTTACTCATTTTCTTTTGCTTACATTATAAAGGTTCCTCCTGGAAAATGCTCATGTCTGAGAACAGCGGGGCTAGAGAAGTTTCAGAACCCAGAAACCTGGAGGAGCTGAATAGAGGCAGTGGCCTTCCAAAAGCGCAAAAGTGTTTTTTTGTTTTGTTTTGTTTTGTTTTTTTGTTTTTCACTTCAGCTCTGCTCTCTAAACTGAGAGAATTGCCAAGAGACACGTGGCCTGGGCTGTGTTGGGCCTGCATGATTGCAGAGTCCAATCTTCCTATGAAGGCAATAAAGCAACACCTAAGTATCTGTTTTTGCATCGATACCTCCATAGATATTTTCAAAGACACTGCGAAAAAAAAGCATTTTTTCACACCATGTTTCCAAAAATCTTGCAAGCCTTAATTCCTTTACTCTCATATGATGAACACACAACGTTGCTGTGTGAACTAGCACATGCACAGGACAGCACTCAAATGAGCTGAAAGGAATTCCCTCCTTTGGGAAATTTTCTTTAACAATATAACACGATAGAGTGTCTAACTTATAGTCTACAGCAATGCTTTTCCAAATATCTTTCCTTCCCCGCCCCATTCTTTTTTTTTTGTAACGATTTTTTATTATATTATGTTAGTCACCATAAAGTACATCCCCAGATTCCGATGTAAAGTTCGATGCTCCATTAGTTGCGTATAACACCCAGTGCCCCATGCAATACGTGCACTCCTTACTACCCATCACCAGCCTATCCCATTCCCCCACCCCCCTCCCCTCTGAAGTCCTCAGTTTGTTTCCCATAGTCCATAGTTTTTCATGTTTCATTCCCCCTTCTGATTACCCCCCCTTTCTTTATCCCTTTCTTCCCCTACCGATCATCCTAGTTCTTATGTTCCATAGATGAGAGAAATCATATGATAATTGTCTTTCTCTGCTTGACTTATTTCACTTAGCATTATCTCCTCCAGTGCCGTCCATGTTGCAGCAAATGTTGAGAATTCGTTCTTTCTGATAGCTGAGTAATATTCCATTGTATATATGGACCACAGCTTCTTAATCCAGTCATCTGTTGAAGGGCATCTCAGCTCCTTCCATGATTTAGCTATTGTGGACAATGCTGCTATGAACATTGGGGTGCATATGGCCCTTCTGTTCACTACGTCTCTGTCTTTGGGGTAAACACCCAGTAGTGCAATGGCTGGGTCATAGGGTAGCTCAATTTTTAACTTTTTAAGGGGCCTCCACACTGTTTTCCAGAGTGGCTGTACCAACTTGCATTCCCACCAACAATGTAGGAGGGATCCCCTTTCTCCACATCCTCTCCAACAATTGTTGTTTCTTGCCTTGTCTATTTTTGCCATTCTAACTGGCGTAAGGTGGTATCTCAGTGTGGTTTTGATTTGAATTTCCCTGATGGCTAATGATTTTGAACATTTTTTCATGTGTCTGTTAGCCATTTGTATATCTTCATTGGAAAAGTGTTCATATCTTCTGCCCATTTTTGCCCCATTCTTTTTAATCCTTATGAAGCTTCTAAAAAATAAATAAAAATAATTTTAAAAATAACACAACAAATTGTCCCAATTTCTCTGAAGGCTGCATGTTTTCTTTGTTTCTTGCTTTGCTCCCACTCATTTTTTTGCCCACTTCAGTAAAGAAATCTCTGCTTTTTCTCAGACCTTTTCTGGTCTCTCCATTATCTGTGACAAAAAGCCCAGGATAAGAGTTGGGAAGGATAAAGCTTTACTTAATGGCTGAGAGTACTTGTTAAGTTTTTTAATCATTACAACAAGACACGAAAAGCTGTCTGATTTCAGAGCCTAACTATGTTAGTATACATCAGCCTGTGTTTCCTGAACTGGAAGTTAGGTGGTAAATGTGGTACATCTTTACTACATCAATTATAAGTGATGGAAACGTTATTTTTTATATAAAGGCAGGCGCAAATATTTTACAAAGCTTGGCAATAGGTAATTGCCAACAAAGCTTGGCAATTAGGTAAATGAGTTCTTATTTTCTTCTTTATAGATCCCAAGGTTCATTTAACTTTATTTATTGGGCTGGGCAATGTGCCCAGCTAAAAAGTCTACATTCCCAAGCCTCCATCATAAGCTGAAGCCACAATCAAAATCTTCCCAGAAAACTCTTTTCTACAATGGCTTTTTGGGGCCTTTTGCCCTTTCATTCCATCCTCCTGCTCACCTCAATCATGGATATTTGAGGTATAGCAGCTGTCTTTTGCCTTAAAGGTGACTTTAAGAATGGAAGCCATGTGCCAAGGATGGAAGAGCAGAATCATGGTGGGAACCTAGGTTCAGATGCTAGGGTTTCCAAGCCAAAACATGACATACCAATTAAATTTAAATTTCAGATAAAAAGCAGGAGTGCGTAGGTGGCTCAGTCCATTAAACGTCTGCCTTCAGCTCAGGTCATGATTCTGGGGTCCTGGGATCGAGCCCCACATCGGGCTCCCTGCTTAGCAAGGAGTCTGTTTTTCCCTCTCCCTCTGTCCCTCTGCCTGCTTGTGCCCTCTCTCTCTCTCAAATAAATAAATAAAATCTTTAAAAAATAATATAATTAAAGCAAAAAATTTTAATATAAAAATGTACCAAATACTGCATGGAACATATTATTACTAAAAAAATTATTTGAAATTCAATTTTAACTAGAGTACCTGTATTTCTCATTTATTTCTGTAAAGAGACATCAAATTATTTAATCAAATTAGCAAAACCTAGAGAACAAAAATATGGCAATTGTAGTCTTCTAACCTCTATGTATGTGAAGTGGGTTTCTTACAGAAAATTGATAACATAGTACAGAGCTCCCATTTACCCCACACCAAATTATTACATTGTATGGCAACTTTGTTACTATTAGTGAATCAATAAATTATTATTAACTAAAGTTCATAATTTATTCAGATTTCCTTTGTTTGTACCTAATACCACTTTTCTGTTTCAGAATCCCATTCAAGATACCACAATTACATTTTATCATTATGTCTCCATAAGTACCTCTTGCCTGTGAGAGTGTCATTATGTACAGGTAATATAGCTATATAATACATACATATGATATACATAATGACCTTTTTTTACCCATTTATCTGTCAATGGACACTTAGGTTGTTTCTATGTTTTGGCTATTGTAAGCAATGCTGCAATGAACATGGTGATGAAGATATTTCTGGAAGATAGAGATTTCATTTCTTTTGGATATATACCCGGAAATAGGATTGCCATACTATACAGCAATTTTATTTTTAATTTTTAAAGAAACCACCAAACTGTTTTCCACAATGGCTATGCCTATTTACATTTCTACCAATAGTGAAGAAGGGTTCTCTTTTCTCCATACCCTTGCCAACACTTGTTATCTCTTGTCTGTTTGATAATAGCCACTCTAACAGGTATGAAGTGATAGTTTATTGTGCTTTTGATTTGAAATTACCTGATTATTAGTGACGTTGAGCATTTTTTAAAATTTTTCTTTAAGTAATTTTTATTTTGTTATGTTAGTCACCATACAGTACATCCCTAGTTTTTGATGTAAAGTTCCATGATTCATTACTTGCATATAACACTACCTGTTGGTCTTATCTTTGCCCATTTGTTAATCAGATTAGGGGTTTTTTTTGCTATTGAGTTCTATGTATTTTGGAGAATGACTCCTTATCATGCAGATGGTTGCCTTTTCATTTTGTTGGTATTTCTTTCGCTGTGCAGAAGCTTTTGAGTTTGATATAGTCCCACTTATTTATCTTTTTTGCTTCTGTTATCGTGCTTTTGGTGTCATATCCAAAAAACTGTTGCTAAGACCAATGTCAAAGGAGATTTTTTGATATGTTTTCTTGTAGGAGTTTAACAGTTTTGGGTCTTAACATTTAAGTCTTTAATCCATTTTGAGTTAATTTTTGTGAGTGGTGTAAAGTAAGGTCTTGATTCTGTTTCATTGGTCTTTGTATCTGTTTTTATGCCAATACCATACCCTTTTGATTAAGCAACTGGGCTGGTTCTAGGTTGGTCCAGAGGCCTGGTGCTGGGTTGGTTGAAAGTCTAGCTCTGTGGTACTTGCCTGGCCAGGACCCATCCAGAATCCTGGGTTTGCAGGGGCTCATCTGGAGCTTGGTGCCATGGAAATCGGTTGGCACTGAGGTTGTCTGAGAGCCTGGGTCCATGGGGCCCTGTGGGTAGCCTGGTGCCATAGGAGTTACCTGGGGCCAGGGAAACCACCTGCCACTGCTGGAGCCAGCTAGAGACCATGTGGGCTGGGGGTCTGGGTTTGTGGAAGCCTTCTGTTTGTCTGGAGCCAAGGAAATCTCCTGGAGTTACAGGAGCCACCCAGGGCTGCTGAAGCCAGCAGGTGTCAGGGAGATCTTGGTTTCATGGGAGCCAGCTGGGAGCCTGGTGCTAGTAACAAGAGCCACTTGTTACTACAGGAAACTCCTGTGGCTGCAGAATCCACTTGGGGTCACCTGAGCTGGCAGGTGCAAGAGTAAACCAGGGGCTTGAGTTCACAGCAGCCCTCAAGGAGCAACCTTGGGCCACTGCAGTGAGCCTGGTGCTGGGTCCACAGTGAAGTTGGGCACTGACTTTTCTTCTCCTATGGGGTGAGTATCTCTCTCCTTTTTGGACTACCCAGCTTTTGAGAGGGGTAATAGAGTAGTGTGAATCTATTCCTACCCTTCTCATTGTGTCTTTCCTTATGTCGCTCAGGCACTGTAATCCATCATCTGGAATCTTTGGCTCTTGTGAAGGTAATTTCACATGCAGATAATTGTTTAAATTGATGTTTCTGAGGAGGGGGGCAAGGACTAGAAATTCTATGCCATTTTGATGACATAACCACCTAATATTTCAAACTCACTATTGAAGTGTAGCACATTAGGCCATCCTAAAATGCACCACTTTGGCATAATTATTTTGAGCTGAAGGCAATTGAGAAGAAGCAGATACTAGAAAAACTCCCTTCCCTCTTCTTATTTGTCTGAAGCAAGCCATACATTTACAAAGGTGTCCCTTTCCCCCTCTCTACCAAGAAGGACACAGGTTAATCCCTGGAGACAACTTTAGACCGTATCGGCCTAGAGAAAGCAACAGAAGACTCTATATGACATACTTCACTAAGCAGCCTTTATCCCTGGCTGGAAGCCCAGATCTACTCTCCTTTTTTCAGTCTTTCTTCACAGATTTATGGTTCTTTGTTGAAGATACTATAGAATCTGGAATTCTAAGCCACCTTGGATTATTACTCATTTTTCCTTGGGTATCTCCTGTATGTTCATGAGACATACATGTTATTGAATTTCTGTTTGTTTTACTCTTGTTAATCTTTATGACAGGGATCTCAGCTAGGAACTCAGAAGGGTAGAGGGAAAAATATTTTTCTTCCTATACTATATTCTTATTATTGGTATGATGTTCTTTTTGTTTGTTTCCTGTAATGTCTGCTACTTTTCTTTTTTTTTTTTTTAAAGATTTTATTTATTTATTTGACAGAGATAGAGACAGCCAGCGAGAGAGGGAACACAAGCAGTGGGAGTGGGAGAGGAAGAAGCAGGCTCATAGCAGAAGAGCCTGACGTGGGGCTTGATCCCATAACGCCAGGATCACGCCCTGAGCCGAAGGTAGACGCTTAACCACTGTGCCACCCAGGCACCCCATTAGATTTTCTTTTTTTTTCTTTTTTTTTTTTTAAGATTTTGTTTATTTATTTGACAGAGATAGAGACAGCCAGCGAGAGAGGGAACACAAGCAGGGGCAGTGGGAGAGGAAGAAGCAGGCTCATAGCAGAAGAGCCTGACGTGGGGCTTGATCCCATAACGCCAGGATCATGCCCTGAGCCGAAGGCAGACGCTTAACCGCTGTGCCACCCAGGCGCCCCATCTGCTACTTTTCTATATTACTACAGCTCCCAGACTAGTGTGAATACTCTTGATGGGTTTTTAATAATAACTATTGATTTATTGGTTTATTGGTTGATTAATATAACCATTTCCCCATCTACAAGGACTGTTTTGTAAGGAGGATATGGAAAAGTAAATACATTAAACTCCCATTTTTCCATGATGGCTGGGAAATTAGGAATTAGATATTTTAACTTACTAAATGTCTCAGTAACTAGACATTTTTACCACCTCTGTATTACACTGTAACTATCAAACATTAATTAATTTTTCTTTTCAACTTAATTTGAGTTGACATTCTGAATATCTTTTATCAATATATATACTACTGCAAATAAATACCTGCTTGTGTTGACTTTCAAGTTTTTGTGGAGAAGTGAAAATGTACTGTTAGAAACAGTATTTTAGGGGTCCCTGGGTGGCTCAGTCGTCGTTAAGCGTCTGCCTTTGGCTCAGGGTGTGATCCCAGAGTCCTGGAATTGAGCCCCACATCAGGCTCCTCTGCTGGGAGCCTGCTTCTTCCTCTCCCATTCTCCCTGCCTGTGTTCCCTCTCTCGCTGGCTGTCTCTCTCTCTCTCTCTGTCAAATAAATAAATAAAATTTAAAAAAAGAAAAGAAAAAGAAACAGTAATTTATTGATCCCATATTGTAGATCTCTGACACATTTAGCAGATGGGAAGGAGAGAAATTTCAAAATGTTTGGTCATATTTGACAAGCCACTTAGAAACTTTAAGTAGTAATTTAAATCCAGCTTTTTATCAGCTTTTTTCTATTTTTGTAATACCTCACTTCATTCCTGACAAGCGAGATGATTTTCTACGTTTGCCTGGGACTGAAAGCTTGACTTAAAATCTCCTGGGAACAATAGAACACTATTTCCTTGAAAGTGTTAAGGTCAAGATGTTATGAGGGTTTCATTCCCAAGCCTCTTCTCTTTAATTAGTTTGTTTTTGCCTATTCAAAGAATACTCCCAAAGATGTCTTTTTTTTTTCTAAAGACCTTTTACAGTTTCTTTCACCCTCCAAATCAACTAGATGATTGTTTACAAATGTCTTTTGTTTTGAAAACTGACAGCCGAATCCTCTGTGCAAAAGATTACAAACCAAACCTGCATCTCTTTCAGGATTGCTTTTAGACTCTTATTTTATATTTCGTTTCTGAAGTTTGATAAACTGAAAGCAGCTAGCAGAAAAAAACTATTTAATAAAACTCTTGAAGGGAGAGGTTTTGTGACTTCTGGTTACAGAAGGACCTCTCTGCTGGTGCCTAGAAGTGGTTTCATCAAAGAGAAACAAAGCTGGACTTCTGGCAAAGTGGTGAAAACATTTTATCCAGTGACTACTGATAATGGGAGAAAGAGCTGAGCCCCGTTCTGATGTGCATAGGGGTGACCTGGTGTTTTAGAGGGAAAATGAGTAGGGATGGGGGATTGGAAAGCAGGACCTCAGTTGAATCAGGGAAGTAAGAAGTTACAAAGGGGTGGTCGGTGTCAATGCAATTAGGTCCATCATATCTGCTAGATGGCAGTTAGTTATGGAAGTTCGAGGCCCTATCCTTCCTGATGACTACATCTCAACGAAATTGTTTTCAGGTCTGTGAGACAGACACTACTGAGTTTTAGGGGATGCATATATATATCTCAAAGAAACAGAGGAAGGATTCATGATTGTAAGCCTTAAGTGCTCTAAGAAAGGGAAGTCAAAGGCCCATGCTCAGGTATTGACAAGAGCAAACAGTAAATTATTTTTTTTAATTTTATTTATTTATTTGACAGAAATAGAGACAGCCAGCGAGAGAGGGAACACAAGCAGGGGCAGTGGGAGAGGAAGAAGCAGGCTCATAGCAGAGGAGCCCGACGTGGGGCTCAATCCCATAACGCCGGGATCACGCCCTGAGCCGAAGGCAGACGCTTAACCGCTGTGCCACCCAGGCGCCCCAACAATAAATTCTTTTGACAGTGCTGATCATTTCTGTACAGGAACTCAAAAGGGGGCTGGGTGGTCCGAGGAGTGTGGGCTTTAAGCTACTAGAAACTGGTCAGGTCTCAGCCTGGGGGTTTGGAGGAGTGGTTGTTGGCCATTCTCAGTATCCCCCAGAGGGAGGCTCTCCTTGTTTAGACTCATGTAGAACAAAGCTTTCTACAGTATTATACCATCTCAGCTTATTTTGTAATGTCTTGAATGCCCTTCAGTTACCTTGGTATTGTAAACAAAATCACAATAGGCACAATTTGTAATTTCTTGGTATCTGTTTATTTGAATATGTTTATAAACTGCTTTAAGGACAGTATTGGATTTGAACCTCTGAGCTCCGAAGAAAAATAAAATAAAAGGGAATGTTTTGCCCAGCAAGTTCGCACCCCGTCATTTACATTCGCTTTCTATGAATAGCGATCTAAGTGTTGAGTTAAAATGTAAAGTTTTATCTTTTTTCCTAATTTTGTTAATCTCTTCCAAACTTCAGCTCATGCACCACTGTTTCATTAAACTCTTTTAAACTGTCTTCTGAAATCATTCTTCTGTCTTGTAATTATGTTAACCCAGAATAGATTTTTAAACTTTCTTTGAATCCTTTCGTAGAAAATCAATCACCTCTGGAGCCAACTCAGCCCTGAGCCCAATATCTCACAATTATTTATTATTCAATTAAAAGCTTCTGAAACAAGTGTAAATGGCTCCAGAATTTTAAAATATGCTGCTGCTGTGTCCCCATGAGAGAAGCTGTCAAAGGAACGAGTGCCACCTAAAATAAACGTTTTCCCCTGGGCATTTCAAATCACTAGGCTGAGACACTGCATTTTAGACTCTGACTATTCCAAAGTGCAATGTTTGGGAAAAGCAAGTTTCCTTTTTAGACAGACAGAAGCTCCACATAATTTTCAGAGGAGCCATGTTGGAGGCCACTGCTAATGATCTTCAAAAGCCCATTTGCCATCACAGAAGGCAACAAATGACATTTATCTTGTAAATCAACAAGACATTTTACTGCTCACACATGTATGAATGTGCCTGTGTGTGTGTTGTGTGTGTGTGGCATGTGTATGTGTGAGAAAGATAGAGACAGACAAAGAGAAAGAGACACAGAGAGGAAGAGGAGGGGGAAGAAAGAAAGGAGAAGCAGAAGCGGAAGTATGTGATTTATAAGCTCCTCTTTCCTCTGGATTTTCTTCAGTGGTCCCTGCAGGTTGATTTTCCATTCTTCTGTATATTGCTCTATAGCCCTCCATTAACCTGATTTGCTTTCTGGCTTCCAGCTGAGTCAGCGAAGTGATGCAGTGACAGATTGGAGGTGCTAGAAGAGAGAGATCAAAGTTTTCATGTCCCAGCTCCCTCCCTGCTTAGAGGCAGGTGGACTACATTCTTCATGAAGGTCATAAGGCCCCCTGGGTGGTCTTGTCTAACTGCTTCACAATTTCTCCCTCAATCCACACTTAGCATCTCAAGAAAAGTTCCCTACGACCAAGTAACAGAAAAGAATATAGGCCTATGTATGGATAAATCTATAACATGTCTCACCCCAGCCAGAAGGTGATGTCCATCTTTCTAGAGCACCATTCCAATATGGCTCTGAAAGGCAGTCAAGAAAGGGTATCATCCCACTGGGGAGAACTTTGGGCAGTACATATGGTTGGCCAGTCTATAGAAGAGATGGTCTTAGGAACAGATCTACATGATTTATGGACAGTAGCTAATGTGTTGTCCAGTTGAACAAAGGATCTGAGAAGAACAAGGACATCTGGGGAGAACATTTATGGCTAGCCCTCTTGGAATGGATTCAGAATGTGAGGATAGTTGAGTAATGCCACCCAGCAGGCATGCATTATGGAGGTAGCCTCAATCGCCAGGGGGGATGAAATGAGCATCCTCTGTTGTCAGACAGCCCTTTTCCACCACCCTGGTGTTTGCTTCCTGGGCTCATGCACAAAAAGTCTTGATGGCAGGGATGAAGTCTATGCATCCATCCACAACTCAGCATGGATTCCCCCTCACTGGGGTTAATCTGACCACTGCCACTACTGAGTGCCAGCAGAGGTAATACAGCCTTCAGTATGATTCCATCACCCTGAGGAATTGGCTGACTGCCTGCTTGCAGGTTGATTAGATGTATACCTCAGATTTGAGTTTACCTTCCTTGTCTCTAGCACTATTTGTGAACTTACAGAAAGCCATCTTCATCGACACGATACCACAATCAAAATGGCCTCTGATCAATTTTTTTTAAACAGATGAGCTCATGTCCACAGAATTAATGTGTCTCACCCACATGTCTTATCACCCAGAAGCAGCTGGCTTGATAGAATGGTGAAATCACCAGCAGAAAGTTCAGTTATTTTATCATCTAGGAAATGACACTGTTTGGGACACTGGGATGCTGTTTATAGGATGTAGTATGTGCTTTAAATCAGAGGCTAATTGACAGTTTCATCCCTCTTACATCCAGAATATTCAGGTCTGTAACTAAGGGGAGGAGGAGATGAGAGTGGCTTCTATCACTATTAAATGTAATAACCCACATCAGAAAATTTTGCTTTCCTTCCCCACCATTTTGGACCAAGTATATTTGAAGGTTCAAATACCCAAGAAGGAATGTTTCCACCAGAATTCACAGTCCTGGTTCTGTTACATTGGAGGCTGAGAATGCTTCCTGACTCTTCGAAGTTCTTACTATGCAACCGAAATGCAGACATTTCAATCTCAGTACCAAGAGAGGAAATAGGGTTGCTGATACAGAATAGGGGAAGGCTATCCATGTAAGGAATCCAGAGGATTCCCAGAGATGCTTTTTGGTCAGCGCTTTGTCAAATAATTGTATTCAATGAAAAGTGTGGTCACTCTATAAAGACAGGACCTCCGAGAACTTAGACTTGCATGAATAAAGGTTTAGATCATCTCACTAACTGAAGAATCCTTTCCAGCTGAGGGGCTGGCAGAGAATAACAGGAAGATGAGTTGTAGAAAATCGCATTTATGATGGTGAACTTGGATCTCCCGACCAACTTACAAAATCAGGAACTAGAGCCATAACATCTTATGTAAATGAATGTTTTTTTCCCCCTTCTCCTCAACTTACATAATAAATATCATTAGTGCTGTTAACATTTTAGGTTTTAGATAGGAGTATGACTGAATGGACCTTATCTCACAATAGCACTTCCAGTAATATGGAAATTTGTGTGACCCTTGCACTGGGGACACTATTTTCATCCATACAAAGAACTCTTGAAATCCTGAAGACAAGGAGTGGAGAGACAAAGGAGTGGACTGTCCTGAATGTCCTCTGATTGGCCTTCCCATAGTTACTGACCATGATGCTTCATCCTTCTCTGCTCCTCAAGAGCCATACCATTGCTCTGCTATCTGAGCTACGTCACTTGGGATCCTTGCCTTCTAGTTTCTGGTTGGGTTTTGTCAGTGAGAGGCACTAGCAGTGTAGAGGCCAGAAGTGGAGAAATGTCAAGGTGTTTGCTCCTTTGGTTTCTTCTGGTGGCCCTGGGGTTTGGCAGTGGCTTCCTCCTCTCCGGAAGGCCAGAGCTCCTTCCTGTCAGAAGGGCCACTGCTGCAGCCACAGCCTCTCCTCATCGACTGTGTGTCCCATCCCTCAGATGAAGTCTTCCCACTGAGCCCCACTGTGACTACTTCAGGTTGCTTAATTGCTTTCCTCAAGCCTACCCATACCTTTGGGGTGAGTCCTCATCCTGTGGGTCTGCTATTTATTTCCAGCTAACAAATTCCCATTTCCATAGATTCCCTTTTGTAAAAAAGCAAACATTCAAAAGTAAAATAAGTCTGTTTTATTTATTTATTTTTTAAAGATTTTATTTATTTATTTGAGAGAGAGTGAGAGCAAGGGAGAGCATGAGCTGGGGAGAGGGGCAGATGAAGTGAGAGAGGCAGATTCCCCGCTGAGCAGGGAGCCTGAGGGAGCGCTGGATCCCAGGACCCTGGGATCATGAGCTAAGCCTGAAGGCAGATGATTAACCAACTGAGCCAGCCAGGCACCCCAGATAAGTCTATTTTAATGGTCTCCAAATGGGCTTTTTCGAATATGAAAAAAAACGAAGAACTAGATTTTTAGTATGAGAAACATTTGTAAACTTCACATAAAAATTTCAAACTCCTATCAACAAGATGTTATCAGTTTCCCATCTGCAGTCTCCATGTTTGGTTCTTCTGCATGTGTCATGGAATCATATTATAAAATTCCAGGTTTCAAGAATGCATCTATGCAAGTAAGTATAGAACATAAAAAAGTAATTCCATTTAGTTGAGTGGTAACCAACTTTAAAGTCCTTGGGGATCCCCAAGTTTAATCATGGGAGGTTGTCAATTAATTAAAACAATTATTAAAGTTTGATATAAACCATCCATTTCCCATGATGTCTGTGAGGAAATAATGTGGCAACATATAGAAGATATTTTAAACCACAAAATTCACTTCTGAATTTTTTAAAAATAGGTAATTTATAATATATTAGAAATAAATAGATTAGGAAAGCGTTTCGGTGTATATTATTATACTGCATTGTCACAAATATCTTGGTTTTTTTCTACTCTACATTCTATGCAAAAGAAGTAATGCTGGCAACATTTAGTTTTAAGTAGATCGTTATTTATTATCAAGAGAAAGGCTTATTAAACCTTATTATTAGGTAGTAACACTGCTTATACAGCATAGAACAAAACAATTTGCTTAAATTGTCCAGGAATTTAAGGCTGGGATGACAATACCAGATTCATGTAGGCTCCTAAAATTTTGTATTGAAATCTAAATCAGCTGCTTTAATCAAGCTGGTCAACTCATTTTTACCACTAAGGCTACTCTCTTTCTAGATTCCAAGAAAAATTATCTCTGTGTTGGAAATCTCACCTCCATCTGCAGCTTCTATGACCTGCCTTCTGTACACTCTTAACGGCCTATTCCTGTCAGGGTCTTTTATGCCTTTCCACGCCCACTCTTATTGCACTTTTCATGTGATGCACAAGTCAGTCATTTGGTTAGTGATTCTGTTTGATGTACTCTTTTTGCTGGACTAAAAGGCAAGTTCTTTAAAAACTGAAAGCCTCTTATGATTCAGATATACGCTCCAATATGTGCTTGCTCAGAGAAAATGCTCAATAAATGTTGGTGACAGTTTTTGAACAAGTCAAGTCTTCCCCTTCATTTTGTCCCCATTAGCCAGCACAAGGACAGGCCACACTGAGCTACCACCTCACCGTACGGAGGATGTCTCTAATCAGATAGTGAATGTTGATGTGTAGGAGGGGTCCTGAGCTAAGGTTCCAGGGACCTTAATCTAGTCCACGCAGTTACGAGCTTAATGTGAAACCCAGCTATTTTCTGTCTCAGTTTTCCTTGTCTGTATCATAGAAATTGAGATAACTTGGGGTGCCTAGGTGACTCAGTCAGTTAAGCATCTGATTTCAGTTCAGGTCATGATCTCAGGGGCCTGAAATTGAGCCCTACGGGTGGGCTCTATATTCAGGGGGCAGTCTGCTCCTTCCTCTCCCTCTGCTTCTGCCCCTCTCCTGCCCCGTTCATGCTCTCTGTCTTTCTCTCAAATAACTTAATAACTAAATAACTAACTAAATAAGTCTTAAAAAAAAGCAATTGAGATAATGTCCCAACCACAGAGACTCAAATTATATAATAGGTAGCTAACTTTGCTCCCAACCCCTGCCAGAAAAAGGTATCATTAAGCCGCAGTTGGATTAGACGCTTCTCAAGGGAGCTGTACCTCCAAGCTATTGTGCTACTGTAACTACAACCAGAAAGACGAATTTTCTATCCAGCAACCTATTCCCAAGGTGACTGATCCTGCCTTACATCCAAACGCTAGTTCTTAACTTTCTTCCAAAGGCTATTCACTGAGTAGATGTACTGATTATAGTACTATAAACTCAACCTGGCTATACTCTGTAATTGAATGATTGGCAGTTAATCAAAAGGCTAGAGATTCATAGAGGTTTTTGTTTTTGTTTTATTAATCTGAAGCTAGTAAAATAATCTGATACAGCTGCAATTGTGTGTTTAAGCCTCCATGATTAGATAGTTTATGTCTTGTCATTATAAAAATAACTGACCGCGGTATAATCTAATTACACAGTGAACCAACTAACACAAGAAAAAAGTCATTTCGGTTTGGATTTATTTCATTTATTATATAAAGGCTGGGATGCAGTTCATACCTGAAATAATTAAGGTAGTGAATATTGCACAAAAAATTCAAACAAGGGGCACCTGGGTGTCTTGGTCAGTTATGTGTCTGCCTTTGGCTCAGGTCATGATCCCAAGGTCCTGGAATAGAGCCCCATGTCAGGCTCACTCAGGGACTCTGCTTCTCCCTCTCCCTCCCTGCTTCCCCTGCTTGTGCATGCTCTCTGTCAAATAAATAAATAAAATCTTAAAAAAAAAAATCCAGACAAGAGAAGAACTAAGAACTACTTCCCCCACGAGCATTGCTACCCCGGCTTAGCTGGGCTTTAGCACGTGCTCTGCAAACACTGTGTGTCTTTTGCACTTACAGAATTTTATTCATTCTCCTTTGCTTACACTTTAAAGATTCCTTCTGGAAAATGCTAATCTTATGGGAACAGTGGGGCTAGAGAAGCTTCTAAAAAGCCAGGAACCTGGAGGAGCTGAACAGAGTGGGTGAGCTCCCAGCTCACTCTCTACAACAGAAAGGGTTTCTGAGGGACACGTGGCTTGGGCAGCCCCAACTACATCCTGAGTGATTTCATTGTCCAGTCTCATCAAAGACAGCCAAGCAACACCTAATTAGCTGTTTTCCTGTTTACATCTCCACAGATGTTCCTAATACAGTGAGAACAATTATTTTGTTACACCATGTCTCCAAAAATGTTGTGATCTTTAATTCCTTTACCCTCTTATTGTGAACACAGTGAGAACAATTATTTTGTTATACCATGTCTCCAAAAATGTTGTGATCTTTAATTCCTTTACCCTCTTATTGTAAACAGCACATTGCATTGTTAACTAGGTGGCATCCCTGCAACCAGGCTTTTCCAGGTTGGTGTTGATGATGACACTGAGGATGAAGATGGTGACGTCATGGTGATAACTTACTCTGAAAGCAGTTCAAAGTCCTAGCTCACAGAGATGAAAAGCACAGCATAGTTAATATAGTCAATAGTATTGTAATAACATTGTATGGTAACTACACTTACCATGGTGAACACTTGATTAATGTATAGAATTGTTCAGTCACTATGTTGTATACCTGAAACTAATATAACTTTATATGTCAATTATTCTTATTAAAAAAAGAAATAAGAGCTAAGGCAGCAATGTGGGTGGGAATGAATATGAAATGGAAGGCACGAAATTATTAAGGAAGAGGAACTTTTTTTTGGGGTAATGGAAATGTCTCCATTTCAACACTAAAATTGTTCATAAAGATGACAAGATTGTTATATATAGGACAGTTTTACACCCAATTGGTAAAAGTGCTTACACGCTCCATGGAGACCTCCCTGCTACTCTTGTCCTTAATTATTGCCCTGTTCTCTGAGTTCAATCAATACGCTTTATCTGAGCCAATTATATAATATTTGGCAATGTACACTAATCATCCCAAATTTGCTGCTTTTGTGTCCTCGACTAGATTATAAGTAGCTTGTTTATAAATTCTTCTGTGCCCCTTTTAAAAAGCTTGGCACAATGAGTATTCCAAAGTGGATTCAGTCAAGGCTTGCTAATTGATTAATTGAGCAATTTATTAAAATGAGACCAACCTCAGTGTAATTTGTTGTTTTCATAACTGGAAACTTACAAAATTCTTATACTTTTGTCCTCCCAAAATGGCTACATACCAGAAAAGAACATGTATCTTTTAGAAAGGAAAATTTATTCATCCATTCAACAAATATTTATAACATTCCTACAATGTGCCAGGCATTTTTCTAGAAACTGAGAATGCATGATGAAACAAAAATTTAAATAAATACCAATGAATAATTCCTGTTTGGGGGGAGTCTAGTAGATGAAGAAAGAAAATGAACATCATAAATAAAGTATGTAGCATGTAAGAAAGTGATAAATGCTAAGTGAAAATACACATCACAGTAAGAAGACTCCAGCATGGGTGGTGGTTGGGGCTGAGGAGTGGGAAGGAGGTCAGGCAGCACAGGTATCTCTAAGAACGTGACATTGGACAAGCAGAGAAAGACAATTATCATATGATTTCTCTCATCTATGGAACATAAGAACTAGGATGATCGGTAGGGGAAGAAAGGGATAAAGAAAGGGGGGGTAATCAGAAGGGGGAATGAAACATGAAAGACTATGGACTATGGGAAACAAACTGAGGACTTCAGAAGGGAGGGGGTGGGGGGATGGGATAGACTGGTGATGGGTAGTAAGGAGGGCACGTATTGCATGGGGCACTGGGTGTTATACAAAACTAATGAAGCATCGAACTTTATATCGGAATCCGG
The DNA here is from genome assembly GCF_002007445.2 of Ailuropoda melanoleuca. Lineage (NCBI taxonomy): Eukaryota > Metazoa > Chordata > Mammalia > Carnivora > Ursidae > Ailuropoda > Ailuropoda melanoleuca. Next base: position 5,882,869 of record NW_023179820.1, read on the forward strand.
GGATGTACTGTATGGTGACTAACATAACATAATATAATAAAAAATCATTAAAAAAAAAAAAGAAGAAACTTTCTGAAAAAAAAAAAGAAGGTGTCATTGGAGGGAGGGGATAACCACGTCGTACTCCCTGTTTCCATGTGAGATCCTTCCACCTCCATGTTATTTTCATCTGATATTAATATTCCCTGGCCCTTTTCTGATACTTCATGTAAAAGCAGGGAGAGTATTCTCTCTTCACCTTCCCTGAACAGCTCTTTTTATCTGTACCACCTAACATGGCTCAACAGGCAGCATGGAACTCTAGACCAGAAGAACACCCAGATTCTAATCTTCACTTTACCATACAACTAGTTTTATGTTTGGATAGCCATTATTACTATCTAGTGTGTGTGAATACCAACTGTGTACTAATACTCTCTGAAGTGTTTTATGAGATTTTACCAAATTATCTTCACAGAAAATGTTTAGGCAGATGACCTATCATTCCCATTTTATAACTACAGTAAACTGAGAGCCAAGAGATTTCAAAGGTTCTTTGATGCTCCAACTTTCTATATATTTGAGACAATTCAAATAATCTCCTAAGAAGATAACAAATGGCTTCACAGAACTGTGGTACTTGATGTGAGCACTTGTGTATGTGTGTAAGAAACTTTCTTTTTATGCGTGATCTCATTTTAATCCTGTAGCAATCCTATCTAGTGGGTGTTTTTAACAATGCCACGGATGAAAAATGAAGCTTGGAAGTGTAAGTAACTTTTTCAAAGTCCTATAGCAGATCTGGGTTTCCCATTCAGGTTCAAATCCAAAGTGCTGCTGTCTCCACTAATTTGGTTTACTTGCTTACTAAGTGTTTTTAAATATGTACCACGCTTACATGAATGATGTCTCAAACTGCAGGAACTTCTAATTTTTGGTGGAGACAGACCAGGAAAGAGACAATTACAACATAAAGCATTAAATGTAGTGATTGAAGTATAGATCAAACAGAGGTGCATTTACCTTGAATCTGATAAAATTGAAGCTTCCAAAGTGCTGGAAGCATTCTAATAAGGTATTAACATGATTGTTTTGTTTTTGTTGTTCAACTTGCAAAAATTCGATATTTTAATTGCAATTGATGAAGAGAACTGTCTCTTATATTCTGACTTTTGTCGCATTTCCCCTTTTGCCAGCTAACGTTGAAATAATGGCAGGCATTTTGGGGGTCCAGCAAAGAAAAGTTTATAGTGGGACTACATTAGCTTGGATTTAGTGAGATCTATTTATGTAGTTTGTAGTTATTTCCATATAAAGTCATTTATGAAACTCTTAAGGAGGATGAGTGTGTCAGGATAAATAATTGTTTCCAAAGATATGCAGATCCTAATTCCTGGCACCTGTGAATTTGACCTGACATGGCAAAACAGAGTAAGCAAGAATCTTGAGATGGGGAGATTATCCTGGATTATCCAGGTGGGCCCTAAATACAATCTCAAGGAAATCTGAGAAGGAAGAAGAAGGCAATGTGACCACTGAAGCAAGATACTATGCTACTGGCCTTGAAAATGGATGGAGAAGCCACACGCCAGGAGATGCAAAGATGGAATTCAGGGCAAGTTACAGTTGCTCTCCTAGAATCTCCAGAGGAAGTGCGACCTTGCTGACACCTTGATTCGGGCTCATTAATACTGATTACAGGTTTCTGACCTCCAGAACTGTAAGACAGTAAATGTTTACGTTTTAAGCAACCGAGTTTGTGGTCATTTGTTACAGCAGCTATAGGAAACTAACATAGGGTGGGATATTCCACGAATATTCCTACTGCCCAATGGGTGACAGATCTAGTGTTTGAAAGAAAGTAAAGGCTACAGGTCAGTAAGAATGCATCTTACAGTGTCTAACACTAAAGGTTTGAAATTTAAGAAGCCAGCAGCTATTCTCTGGAAAATTCTTCCCATAACCAGATGGTAAAATTATAATCAGAGAACAAGTGATCCAAAAATACATTCATTTTTTTTCTTTTCTGAATTATATGAAATGAAATTAATCAGAATTCTTGTGTTTGACAGTATAAATCAATAGCAATACTATTGCTGCTTGTGAAGTTTCCTGTTTTATGCATCAACCTAAGGGAAGTTTCATATTTTATACATCCCAACTACTAACATAAAAACAAGTTTCAATCAAATGTGTTAGTGGAAGGATTGCATTATCTTTTTTCCCCTTAGAGAACATTATGATAAACATTCTAGCTATTAAAAGGCAAGAGACTGCAGTAAAAAATAAATGTAGGCAAAAAGTACTTTAGCAGAATATCAGGCAGTAAATTAGCAAAATCGCTATGCTCTTTTTCTGGATTTTGTTATGTTTGTGATATCTGAGATTTATTTCCTCATTCTAAAGAAGTATTTGTTCTTGTACATAATTTTATATTTATTCAATTATTCTTTTAAAATAAGGCCCCGGGATTCATAAGCTTCAGGCCCCAGAAAACCTGATCTACCCATGGCACCAAGTGATTGGAAAATGTGACAGAAGGACTCGACCCAGTACATGGTGGAAGTCAGGATGAACTTGTCGGGGGGAGGGGATCCTGTGGCAACTTCCAAAGGCTAATGGAGGACATTAGGAAATTAGGATGTGGGCAGCATGGATGGCACTGGAGGAGATAATGTTGAGTGAAATAAGTCAAGCAGAGAAAGACAATTATCATATGATTTCTCTCATCTATGGAACATAAGAACTAGAAAGATCGGTAGGCGAAGAAAGATAAAGAAAGGGGGGGTAATCCGAAGGGGGAATGAAGCATGAGAGACTATGGACTCTGAGAAACAAACTGAGGGCTTCAGAGGGGAGGGGGGTGGGGGAATGGGATAGGCTGGTGATGGGCGGTGGGGAGGGCACGTATTGCATGGTGCACTGGGTGTTATACGCAACTAATGAATCATCGAACTTTACATCAGAAACCAGGGATGCACTGTATGGTGACTAACATAATATAATAAAAAACATTAAAAAAAAGGAAATTAGGATGTGGGGAAAGAGGCTTGAGAGGAGGCAGTAGTCAAATTATGCAGAACTGTCTACTGCCTTTTACTAAGGAATAGAATTTATATAGATGATGGATTTAGCAAGCAGGTAGGTTTGCAATATTATCTGCCTCTTTTAATTTTACAGGATTATCCCTCAGATTTGTTTTTTAAGCAACCATGTAGGTATATACTAAAACTGAAGGCTGACACCCACTCAAGGGAAAAACACAGCCCTGAGGCATTGGTGTGGAAGATCACTGATATTTACTAGCCGGAGAAAAGCAAACAATAACCACAGCAGGAAAGGCTTTTCATACCAGCAAGAAAATAATGTACCCAATATTAGATTAGGAATATGAGTTCAATTTGTTCCATTTAATTGCAACTTCATAGTTCATTGTGACATTATGGAAGGCAATCTCTTTAACTCTTCTGAGCATTACAGTTGATGTTAGCATAAGTCTTCCTCTTTGCCCTAGAACACACACACACACACACACACACACATATATATAGTTTGAGTCAATCCATTCAAATACTTGAAGAATTATTTGCATCCATACATTTTAAAATGTGGGAATATAATATGTGAACATATGGGCAGAAAAGCCAATTATTATAGTAAAATAACTCCTTCATACAATTTCTTCATTTTCTCTTCAAGGGTAAATGATTCAAGAAAACTTGTCGCAGTTCTAATAAGTACTTCATGCAGTAGCACCTTAGCATAAGGACCGGGACTGAAAGTGACAGAGCGTAGGTTAGGCTGAATCCTATCCTATACCCCACGTGTCAGTCTTAGAAATGCCTAAAACAAACCTGAACAAGGCTAGCCTAGAGCACAGCTTGGTCAATAAAAGGAGAAGTCTGAGGGATGGAGCAAAACTCATCCAATGGTTGTCTAGGAGACAGCTTTTCTATTTCAGAGTCACACTGTATAGTAGCTACCCAAGAGTTTACTGGCACTCAGCATAGGAAGAAAAGTAATTTCGAGATTTTGGTAGCAGATTTCTAAACAAATTCGTATATCTGCATTGAAGGACATCTGTAGAATTCTATAGGAAAATGTGACCCATGATCCCACTTTATAGTTAACTATCATGAATATATATTTTCTTGAAGTCATTTCTTAATCATCTATAAAGCCTTCACAATTGGGTTTATTCTATGTAATTTTTGTGCCTACTTTTTATTAATTAATTAATTAAATTTTAAAGATATTATTTATTTGAGAGAGAGCATGAAAGTGGGGTGGGGGCAGAGGGTGAAGCAGACTCTCTGCTGAGCAGGGAGCTGGATGCAGGGCTCGATTCCAGTACTCTGGGATCATGACCCGAGGCAAAGGCAGACACTCAACCAACTAAGCCACCCAGGCACCTTATGTCCTGCTTTATAATTGAGTAATGTATTTTGAGCATTTTCCCATGCCAGTGAGTATTCCTCAAACACATTCTTTAAAATGACCTCAGAGCATGCCACTGTATACATGTGTCATAATTTAGTATTTTCTATATTTGGAAATTTATGTCATTTCCAACGTGAGGCTATCAACTAATACTGTGATACATATTCTCATGTTATGAAGGTGAACACAGCTAATTATTTCCTCAATTTCTAGAAAAGGAACTATTGGGTATGATGATTATTTTTAAACTTGATAGACATTTTTCTGAAGAATATACAGATGGAAAGGTGCTCAAGATCCCTCATCATCAGGGAAATACAAATCAAAACCACGATGAGATATCTCCTAAGACCTGTCAGATGGCTATTATCAAAAAGGCAAGAGATAAATTGGTACAGCCATAATGGAAAATACTGTGGAGTTTCCTCAAAAAATTAAAAACAGAACTACCGCATGATCCAGCAATCCCAATTCTGGTTATACATATGAAGGGAACGAAAACTCTAACTTGAACAATGTATGCACCCGCCTGCATGGCAGCATTACTTATAGTAGCCGAGACATGAAAGCAACCTGAGTGTCCCTCAGGGAAGAAATGGATAAAGAAAATACGGTCTCTATGTATATATATGGAATACTACTCAACCATAGAGAAAGAATGAAATCTTGTCATTGCAGAGACATGGATGGACTCTGAGAGCACTACGTTAAGTGAAATAGGTCAGAAAGGGAAAGACAAATACTGTATGATCTCACTTAAATGTGGAATTTGAAAAATAAACAAAAAACAAAACCCTGAACTCATAGATACAGAGAACAGCTAGGTGGTTGCCACAGGTGGGGCATTGGGGGTGAGTGAAATGAGTGAAGGGGTCAAAATATACAAACTTCCAGTTATAAAATAAGGAAGTCTGAGGGAAGTAATGCACAGCATGCTGACCGTAGTTACTAATACTGTACTGTATATTGGAAAATTGCTGAGCGTAGGTCTTAAAAGTTCTCATCACAAGAAAAAATGTATGTGTAGGGATAGATGTTAACTAGATATATTGTGGTGATCATTTTGCAAATTACACAAATATTGAATCATTGTGTTGTACACTTTAAAAAATTAATATATTATATGTCGTTTTATTTCATTATATATGTCGATTTTGTCTCCATAAAAAATTTGATAGATATTGCCCAAAAGTAATTAATAAGATTTCATTAGCAACATCAGAATTTCTGTTTCACTGCTTGTCAACACAAAATTGGCACTTTCAAGAATTTCTCTTTTTTTTTAAGATTTTACTTATTTGTTTGTCAGAGAGAGAGAGTAGAATCAGGGGGAGCAGCTCGCAGAGGGAGAGGGAGAAGCAGGCTCTCAGCTGAGCAAAGAGCCCGATGTGGGACTCTTTGGATCATGACCTGAGCCGAGGGCAGACGCTTAACCAACTGAACCAATCAGGCATCCCATGAATTTCTGATAAATATATAGCCAGAATACTTTATTTTCACTTTATATTTCTTGAATCACTAATGAGTTGGAAAAATTTTCATATGTTTATTAACATTTGTATTTATTTTTTACTTTTTCTCTTTAAATTTTATACTCCTATTTATACAGTGATTTTTATTTTCTATTGATCTTAGCATATTTCTTTTTTATTCTGGAGTATTATTTAATCATTTTGAGTATATAATATATATTTTAAGTATTTCTCACTTGGCATTTGTATTTTAATTTTTTTCTTTTTAAAATTGAGATATAATTCCAATACCTAAAATTCACCTTTCACGGGTACAATTCAGCAGTTTTTACTACATCCGCAGGGTTGTGCAACCATCACCATCTATTCCAAAACATTTTCATCACTCTGAAAAGAAACCAGGTGCCTGTTACTGGTCACAGACCATTCTTATCTCCTCCAGCCCCTGTTAACCACTCAGCAGGGAGTCTGCCTGAAGATTCTCTTCCTCTGCCCCTCCCTCAACTCTCACTCACTCCCCCCCCAAATAAATAAATCTTTTAAAAATAAAATAAAATAAGATAAAATAAAATACCCACATGGGGTAGGAAATCGCAACATTGTTTCTATTCTGGAGACATAGGTCTATTCTAGAGATAAGGAAAAGTGGCTGCTTTCTGTACAAGTGCAAAAAGCACAAAAACTTAACTATTCCTCTGCAGGGATGATGTAACCACAAACTGACTGGGAGGTGGGGGGATGGGGTAGTTCCTGGGTGGTCCTCACTTGGGACTCTCCCTCAGGGTGTCTTAGGCCCTTCCTCCTGTCACTCATGCCTAGCTCTCTGCCTAACATGGCTAAGTTTTTGGGGAGTCAAAACTTATACATGGATTTACAACAGTGCAAGGGGTCAGGGTCCTTGACCCTCATGTTGTTCAAAGGTCAAGTGTATTTATATATTGCAATATGATTACCATCTTAGCATTAGCTAACACCTTCATTACATGACATAATTACCTCTTTTTTAGGAACTACTGTATTAGCAAATTTCAAGTATATAACATAGTGCTGTTAACTACAATCACAATGGTGTGCATTAGATCCCCAGAACTTATTCATTTTATAGCTGGAAGTTTGTACCTTTTAATCAACACCTCCCCAGTTCTCCCAGCTCCCAGCTCCTGGTAATGACTATTCTACTATTTCTATGAGTTCAGCTTTTTCTGATTCCACATGTATGTGATATCATATAGTATTTGTCTTTATCTACCTTACTTCATTCATGTTGTCACAAATGGCAGGATTTTCTTCTTTCTCATGGTTGAATAATATTTCATTGTATACATATGTCACATCTTTTTTATTCACTCATCTGTTGATGGACATTTAGATTGTTTTCATATCCTGGTTATTGTGAGTAATGCTGTGATAAACATGGGAGTGCAGATATCTTTCTTTTTTTTTTAAGATTTTATTTATTTGAGAGAGAGAGAGGGAGAGCCAGAGATGGAACTCAAGCAGGGGCAGAGGGAGAGGGAGAAGCAGGCTCTCTGCTGAGCAGGGAGCTCGACATGGGGCTCGATCCCAGGGCCCTGGGATCATGACCTGAGCCGAAGGCAGACGCTTAATGACTGAGCCACCCAGGTGCCCCAGGAGTGCAGATATCTTTTAGATATGCTGCTTTGGTTTCCTTTGGATATATACCCAGAAGTGGGATCACTGGGTCATATGGTATCATGCCCTGAAGTCTCTTCTTACAGTGTAACATTTGGTTAACAACTGGGCAGAGGTTTCCTTTGGCTGTCAGGACCACTCAGTCTCCCAGTCTTTGCTGAGGGCCTCCGTGTGTTTGTTGAGACATAGCCTCAACGCTCAGCCAAGTAATTGCCCTCTCTGCCTTAGCCTTCACTTCCTGTTTGTGCAGAGCTCAAGATCAGCCCAAGGTGAGATGTCAGGGCATTCCTAGGTGTGTCCTGAGCATGCTTACTGTCCTGAGTATGTGCACAGTCCTATACATTGAGTGGCCTTCTAGATTCCTAGGAATATCTCAGAGCTAGAATATGTCAGACAGTTTAACAATTGTCTCTCACTCCATGCCCCCCCACCCTTTCCCATCAAGTGTTCCCAGGGGAAAAAGCTACACTGGGCAAATTCTGAGTCAGATTAAAGATAGCCTTGCAAGTAGAATTCTCTAGGCAACCATCAGGTCAAAATATGACCATTTGGGGGAGAATGAGGATTTGAAGAAGTTCTAAATTTTGCTTTGCATTCTCTGATGACTGCCATTTTCATTGTGTTGTGACTATTGGTCTTCAGGATTACTGTGGATGTGGAGAAGGAAGGATTTGAAGTGGGTAAATTGAAATGACACAAAATCCACCATTCTTACCCAGATTCATCCACTTTCTTGAATAATTTCTCCCCAGATAGCTGGAAGCATTTGCCTAATTTTTAGAGTTCTGAAAAAGTTGATTCTGATGATTTTTAGCAGCTTTCTAATTGCTTTCATGGAGAACATAATTTTCAGAAGCTTTTATTCCATTATTTTATGAATGCCACCCAAACTAATTAAATTTTAAAATAACTGTAAGAATTATTTTTTGAGTACCAGTCAATTTTTCAGTTACATGGACTTTTCTTTAATGTTAGAATAAAATAAGTGAGCAATAACAAGAGAAATATTAGAAAAAATGGACATGGAAAAACAGAAAAATTTGGCTAACTGTGTGCTATCCTCTTCAAATCAATGAACTTTTAGAGTGTACTGGCTACATATAGAAAATAGCATTAAATGAATACTTTCAAACCATAATTTCATCAATAGCTATAAAATTATTATTAATTATTGATTACTCGCAACATTCTTGGTATTTATAGGAGGTATGGAATTTGTAATCAAGTGAGTAAGCAAGCACAAGGAGAAAAACATAAATCAGCAGAGTATAATATGTAGATTATAGAGATAACATATAATAAATAATATATGCAGGATAGGTTTTCTAAAACTCTAAAAAGCCCAAAGCTTTCAAATCAATGAATTAAGGATTATGCTTATTACAAAATTTGCATTGTAAATATTACACATGGTAGTGCAGGATTCCTTTAAATGCAACACCTCTTATGCTTTTCATTCTTTTCTTTTTATTTCTTTTTTCTTTCTTTTTAATCTTTAATTGATTATGAATTACTTGACATGTGATGTCAGGGATATTGGCCCCTAAATCTAAAGCTTAAACATCAGCAATTCCTCCCAATTAAAGATTAATATAATTGTGTACAGTTTCTCTGAAATATAAAGTAATATAGTAAGGGAGATGGAATTCACATTACAAGAATTAAATACACAGGCAGCTTTTAGGAAATGAATAGTTAAATCCTGACAGGAAACCCATCCATTCACATTAAGATAGGGACACAGAAAGGAGGGTAAGTTAGTACCCTAAAAATGATTGTACAATTTATTGATTGAAATTATTTAGTTAAGCCTTTTTAGGGAAAATTATTTACCACAGAGTCATAGATGAGATCACAAAGACCCAGAGAGGCTGTGAGAGCCCACGGAGGTGATCATTATTGGCAGAGCCAGGTCTCTGCTTAGTCCAGTATTCTTTATAAGCCATGTGTAATTTTGGGGGGGATTTGCTTTTTCTGGGAATTCCTAGGACACTCTTAAGGCCACTCACATTGAAGACTGAGGGAAGGGGAATCTGTACAGACAGTATGAAAGTGATTTTTTTTTTCAAATCATAAGTAAAGCATTTACTTACTACTTATTCATTCAACATTTCTTACTACCAATAAATTTATATTGATTCCCATGCTGTCATGTAATTTGCAGGTCAATGGAGGAGACAAACAGTAGATAAATAAATCCAGTATTTAATATATAATGAAAAAATAAATATAAGTTTTATAGGAGAAAGAATGTGGGGACAGATTATCAAGCATCAGAGAAGAACTCATTGAAGAAAGGATAGTTAGCTGAAACATAAAGGATGATTAACAGCAGGAGAGAAATGGAACTCAGCCAATGGCAAAGTACTTCATCTGATCTTCCTCCTCATTGGTCATTCTTTGAGTGATTGAAGATGCTCCTTACCTTGACATAGTATGTGAACAAAATTATCAGGTTTCTTTGAACATATGGTCCTGTTGTCATGGCTTGATGAATTCTTGCCTCTGAATGGGGACTTCACTTTTTCTTGTCCAAAAGGCACCATTCTAGTACCCTCTGTGAGACCTTGCAGGAGTTCCCTGAGTGTGCTCCTGCAGAATCACTCTGATTGCATCACTTTGTACAGAGCCCTGTGAAGAAAAACCTCCTTCTTTACTACCTGCTTTTTTTTTCTTTTCTTCATACAACTTCACTATAGCTCATCAGAATAATGAATAAAAAAATCCACAGCCTTCCAGAGTCCTACCATGTAATTTACTCAGTAATATAGAGGTAGTAGCCAAAAAAAATCAATGAATTTTTTTTTACTTCATAACCTCATTTAACAAAGGACACTATTGTATTTTACAGTAATCACATTTCTGATGTGTCTGTTTTGCACAATCATTATCCTGACTGAGGTTAACAAGGTTTGTTGGTTTTCAAAAATTATTTTTTTTATTATTTATATTACCTAGGATCATTTTACAAAATGCTACTTTATTTTCTAGCTTTGAGAGCCCAGATCACATTAGCAAGCTGAGCTGGAGAAACCGGCCTCTTCTGCCCTTTGATGTGGCACACTGAAATCTGCAAAGTCTGTGTAATTGCTGAGCTGTGCACTCTGCAGTCAACATTAGTTCAGAGCCTTCATAAAGCGGACTGCAGGCTGCTATATTAATGAGAGAGGACCAACTTTCTACCGGAAAACGGAGGCAGAAAATCAAAGTCTTTATCTGGCTGACATAAGGAGAAAAACAACCTTCCAAAGATGGAGGAAGCCAAGGCCAGAGCCTGAGGTCCCACAGCAGGATTCCAGAAAATTGCACAAAGACAAGCTTCAAAATCAACTGTGACTGACAGGATTGAGTGAAGAAACGAATATTCACCCTTTTTAATTTTGCATGCTTTTTATTTTCCTTGCCTCTTAGAAATGAGTAAAAATTATATTGAGCGCTCACTACTAGAGAGAAATACTTTCCATTATTGCCACTACTCTTTTAAGAGGGTGAATAACCAGGATGAAAAATTCTAAGCAAAACTATTTATAATTGGTTGGACTTCTTCAAATTGGCATGTATTTCACACAAGACTCCTAGCACATTGCCAATTCTCTCTTCTACTTTTTGTTTATCTTAGCGACTAGACATTGATCACAAAACTAGAGGGCAGATATACACAGAAAAAGACAAAAACAAAAGGAGAAACCTAAGTTGTCTTTTAAGCATCAAAGTAGTTTGAAATAAAGTGGTTTCGTTTTATTTTATGTTATAATTTTATCTACTTTAGTAATTTTGATATTTTTTAGAGTTGATCTTTTCAAAAATGTGATTGTGAATGTATTTATATTTTGTGTGCCTACGATTCACACACAGAGAATTTTAGAAAAGCTGACTGTCTTCTGCTGGCAATGACAAGGTATCCTGGAAAGAATTCAGGTGGAAGTGGGGCTCATGGGAACTTCAGTGGGTAGCTCTCCAGCATCAGTGGCACGGGCTACACTGGTGATGAAACAGGCCCCTGACTCTCTGAAGATTCAATATCAAATTGGATTATATTAAGGCAAACCTATTTTAAAGAAAATACATTTTGTTTATAGCTTTTCTCACAAGGTTCCAAACTCTCGTTTATGGAGAAAACGCAAACTCAAATCAGAAGATTCTGCTAGGATCAAGATAATTGCAGTATTTTCTTAAAGAGGATGATGGTAGGTTTGTTTTTGGAAGAGAGTAGAATGAAAGTTTCTAAGCTCCCTTGGAGGGCTTTGGGACCATAAGGAAAGATGAAGGCAATAGCCATGTAGGACCATGGCCATTTCAGAACATCTCAGTAAGGGATGGTCTAGCATTAAGAGTAATCAAGAAGCTGGGAATGTGAAGTGGGTTTTATTTAAGGTAGAGGTGGGATTGATTTGAGTTAGGGATGCAATTACTCTTTATTTTTTATTTTTATTTTATTTTTTTTACTTAAAGCCACACAAATTTATTATCTCACAGTTCTGGAGGCTGGATGTCAAAATTAAGGTGCTGTCGGGGCTATATTCCCTCTGGAACCTATAGGGAAATCATTCCTTTCCTCTTCCTAGTTTCTGGCGACTTGCTGATAATCTTCGGCGGTCCTTGGCTAGCAGCTGTATAACTCCAAATCTCTGCCTTCATTGTCGCATGGTATTCACCCTATCTTCACAGAGCCTTTCTCTTATAAGGACACAAGTCGTATTGGATTGGGACCCGTATCCAAGGTGACCTATCTTAACTTATATCTGCAGTGATCCTCTTTCCAAATAAAGTCACATTCTGAGGCATGGGGGTTAGGACTTCAATGTATCTTTTCTGGGGGGACACAATTGAACCCATAATACCCAGTCTAGCCCTGTAGGTCAGAGGAGACTTCACAGGCAGAGGAAATCTGTTCACATAATTCTCAAATGGCCATGACTGTGTTTCCCAGGAACTCCAGGCCCCTAGAGACTCTGAGGCTTTATCTTCCGGGCTTTGTATAGTTCTAAGAGAGAAATTGTCTTCAGTAGTAGGTCCTTTCTCAGGGATCCCTCAATTCATTTTTCTCCAAACAGTACATTTTCTGCTCACTGAGTGAATGTCTTTGCCCTCAGTGGCCAGGCTTTTTTATTACTTGGAAAATCCCTTGAACTCCAAATCAAAAAGAACCACAAGTTAACCATATTGCTATCTATTTTCCCTCCATAAATACAAAAAAAGCATTAGGGAATAAAGCTGAAATGTCATGCTGGGCTGACAGTTTTCTGTAGTGATTGGGTTTTTTTTTTTTTAAATTAGTTTCGGTGGTAGAATTTAGTGATTCATTAGCTGCATATAACACTCAGTGCTCATTACATCAAGTGCCCTCCTTAATGCCCATCCCCAGTTACCCCATCTCTCCATTCCCCTTCCTTCCAGCAACCCTCAGTTTATGGCCTAGAGTTCTTATGGGTTCCCCCCTCTCTGTTTTCCTCTTATTTTACTTTCCTTCCCTTGCCCTATATTCATCTGCTTTGTTTATTAAATTCCTCATCTGAGTGAAATCATCTGGTATTTTGTCTTTCTCTGCCTGACTTATTTTGCTTAGCATAATACCCTTTAGTTCCATCCACGACATTGCAAATGGCAAGATTTCCTTTGTTTTGATGGCTGAGTAGTAATCCATTGTATATATACACCACATCTTCTTTATCAGTTCATCTGTTCATGAACATCTGGGTTCTTTCCATAGTCTGACTATTGTGGACATTGCTGCTATAAACATTGGGGTTCAGGTGCTCCTTCAAATTACTATATTTGTATCCTTAGGATAAATAACTAGTAGTACAATTGTTGGGTTGTAGGGCAATTCTATTTTTAACTTTTTGAGGAAGCTCCAAACTGTTTTGCAGAGTGGCTGCACCAGTTTGCAATCCCACCAACAGAATAAGGGGGTTTTCTTTTCTCTGCATCCTTACCAACAACTAATGTTTCCTGAGTTGTTCATTTTAGCCATTTTGACTGGTGTTAGATGGTATCTCATTTTGGTTTTGATGTGTATTTCCCTGACGACAAGTGATGTTGAGCATTTTTTCATGTGTCTGTTGGCTATTTGTATGTCTTCTTTGGAGAAATGTCTGTTCATGTCTTCTGCCCATTTCTTGATTGGATTATTTGTTCTTTGGATGTTGAGTTTGATAAGTTCTTTATAGACTTTGGTTAGTAGCCCTTTATCTGATAAGACATTTGCAAATTTCTTCTCCCATTCCATGGGTTGCCTTACAGTTTTGTTGACTGTTTCCTTTGCTGTGCAAAGGTTTTTATCTAGATGAAGCCCCAATAGTTCATACTTGCTTTTGTTTCCCTTAACTTTGGAGACGTGTCTAGCAAGAAGTTGCTACAGCCAAGGTCAAAAAGGTTGCTGCCTGTGTTCTTCTCTAGGACTTTGATGGATTCCTATCTTACATACAGGTCTTTCATACATTTTGAGTTTATTTTTGTGTATGGTATAAGAAGGTGGTCCAGTTTCATTCTTCTGCATGTTGCTGTCCTTCCCAACACCATTTGTTTAAAGAGACTGTCTTTTTTCCATTGGATATTCTTTCCTGCTTTGTTGAAGATTCATTAGCCATAGAGTTGAGGGTCCATTTCTGGTTTTTTTGTCTTGTTCCGTTGGTCTATGTGTCTGTTTTTGTGCCAGTACCATACTGTCTTGAAGATGACTGCTTTGTAAATAGCTTGAAGGCCAGAATTGTAAGTCCAGCTTTGGTTTTCTTTTTCAACATTCCTTTGGCTATTCAGAATCTTTTGCGGTTCCATACGAATTTTAGGATTGTTTGTTCCAATTCTGTGAAAAATGCTGTTGGTATTTTGACAGAGATTGCTTTGAAAGATTGCTTTGGGTAGCATAAACATTTTAACATTATTTGTTCTTCCAATCCAAGAGCATGGAATGTTTTTCCATTTCTGTGTGTCTTCCTCAATTTCTTTCATGGGTGTTCTATAGTTTTCAGAGTACAGATCCTTTACTTCTTTGGTTAGGTTTATTCCTAGGTATCGCGTGGTTTTTGGTGCAATTGTAAATGGGATTGATTCCTTAATTTCTCCTTCTGCTTCACTGTTAGTGTATAGAAATGCAACTGACTTTTTTGCATTGATTTTATATCCAGCGACTTTGCTGAATTCCTGTATCAGTTCTAGCAAATTTCTCCTTTCTGCTTTCATCTTAATTATTTCCATTCTCCTGCTGGATTTAGGTTTTATTTTGCTGTTCTTTTTTCTGCTCCTTTAGGTGTAAGGTTAAGCTGTGTAATTTGAGCCTTTTCTTGTTTCTTGAAGAAGGGTTGTATTGCTATATACTTCCCCCTTAGGACTGTCTTTCCTGCATCTCAGAGGTTCTGAACTGTTGTGTTTTCATTTTCATTTGCTTCCACATATTTTTAAAATCCTTCTTTAATTTCCTGGTTGACCCATTCATTCTTTAGTAGGATGCTCTTTAGTCTCCAGGTATTTGTGGTCCTTCCAAATTTTTTCTTGTGGGTGACTTCAAGTTTGAAAGCATTCTGGTCTTAAAATATGCATGGTATGATCTCAATCTTTTTGTACCAGTTGAAACCTGATTTGTGACCCAGTATGCGATCTATTCTGGAGAAGGTTCCATGTGCACTCAAGAAGATTGTGTATTCTGCTGCTTTAGGATGAAATGCTCTGAATAAATCTGTTAAGACCATCTGGTGCAGTGTGTCATTCAATGCCCTCTTTCCTTGTTGATCTTGTGCTTAGATGATCTATCCATTGCTCTGAGTGGGGTGTTAAAGTCCCCTACTATTATTGTATTATTATCAGTGAGTTTCTTTAATTTTGTTAGTAACTGGTTTATACTCTTGGCTGCTCCCCATTTGGGGGCATAAATATTTACAACTTTTAGATCTTCTTGTTGGATAGACCCTTTTATTATGATATAGTGTGCTTCTTCATCTCTTATTACAGTCTTTGTTTAAAATCTAGTTTGTCTGATATAAGGAGTGCTACTCCAGCTTTCTTTTCATGTGCATTAGCATGATAAATGGTTCACCACCCCCTCACTTTCAATGTACAGGCGTCTTTGGGTCTAAAATGAGTTTCTTATAAGCAGTATATCAATGGGTCTTGTTTTTTTATTCATTCTGATACCCTATGTCTTTTGATTTGAGCATTTAGTCCATTTATATTCAGAGTAATTCCTGAAAGATACAAATTTAGTGCCATTGTATTACCTGAAAAATCATTGTTCCTGTAGATTGTCTCTGTTCTTTTTGGTCTTTGTTACTTTTGGGTTCTCTCTCCACTCAATGGATCCCTTTTAATATTTTTGGGGGGGCTTGTTTAATGTTCACAAATTCCTTTAGTTTTTGTTTGTCCTGGAAACTATTTCTCCTTCTTTTCTGAATGACAGCTTTTCTGGAGATAGTATTCTTAGCTGCATATTTTCCCCATTTAGCACATTGAATATATCATGCCAGTCCCTTCTGGCCCACCAGGTCTGTGTGGACAGATCTGCTGCCAGCCTTTTGTGTCTACACTTGCAGTTGAAGGACCTCTTGTCTGCAGAGGCTTTCAGGATTTTCTCTTTTTCTTTGAAATTTGCAAGCTTGGGGGAGGGGGTGGTGACTGGGTGGCTTAGGTCCTGATCCCAGGGTCCTGGGATTGAGGCCCACCATCAGGCTTCCTGCTCAGTGGGGAGCCTGCTTCTTCCTCTTTTCTGCCCCTGCCCCCTGCTCTCTCTCTCTCCTGCTCTTTCTCTCAAATAAATAAATAAAAATTAAAAAAAAAAAGAAATTTGCAAGCTTCACATTACATGTCAAAGTGTTGACCTATTTTTATTCATTTTGAGGGGAGGGTTCTCGCTGCATCTTGGACTTGAATGTCTATTTCCTTCCCCAGATTAAGGAAGTTCTCAGCTATAATTTGTTCAAATAAGCCTCTGTCCCCTCCTGCTTCTCATCTTCTGGGATCCCTATCATCTGATATTATTTCACTTTATGGAATTACTGAGTTCTCTAAGTCTCCCATTGTGATCAAATTGTTTTCTTCCTCTCTTCTTTTCAGCTTCATTTTTTTCCTTCATTTTATCTTCTATATCACTGACTTGCTCTTCTGCCTCATTCGTCATTGTTTTTATAGCCTCCTCTAGGGACTGCATCTCAGTTACAGCATTTTAAATTTCAGCCTGACTGGCTTTTAGTTCTTTTATTTCTATAGTAAGTGATTTTCTAGTGTCTTCCATGCTTTTTCCAAGCCCAGCTAGTATCTTTATAATCACTGTTTTAAATTCTAGTTCAGAAATCTTAGTTATATCCATATTGATTAAATCCCTGGCAGTGAGTACTACCTCTTCTTCTTTCTTTTGGGGTGAATTTCTGTATCTTGTCATTTTTGTTCAAAAGAGATAGGAAGAGGGGTGCCTGGGTGGCACAGCGGTTAAGCTTCTGCCTTCGGCTCAGGGCATGATCCTGGCATTATGGGATCGAGCCCCATGTCAGGCTCCTCTGCTGTGAGCCTGCTTCTTCCCCTCCCTCTCCCCCTGCTTGTGTTCCCTCTCTCGCTGGCTGTCTCTATCTCTGTCGAATAAATAAAATCTTTATAAAAAAAAAGAGATAGGAAGAAACAAAAAGAAAAAAATACAACAAAAACAACAATAATAACAATAACAACAACTTCAGGGGTGATACTGGTGTATGCGGTGTACACTCAGCTATTGTGTTTTGGCTGCTCTTTCCCACAGGTCTGTCCTTTACAGAGTTCTTCCTTGCTTACAGTGGGGAGTGTTTAGACCTTTAGGTAGGTGTGCTTTGATTTGCTTGTCAAGATAAGTCTGGATAAGAGAGAAAAGAAAAGAAGAAAAAAGAAAAACAAAACAAAACAAAAAAACAGGAAGCAACAAACAAAAAACAAAAGCCTGATCTAAGACAAGAGAAAAGGGAAGGAAAAAAAAATGCAAACAAATAGACAAACAAAAAACTATTAGCCTGATTCCAAAGAATAAGAAAGAAAGAAGGAAAAAAGAGTAAGAAAAGAGGAAAAGAGGAACAGAACATAAGAAGACTGATCTGAGAAATAAGAGAAGGAAACAAACAAACCAACAAATGGACAAAAAATATGTTCTGATACAAAATTTTCTGATACAAAAAAAGAAAGAAAAGACAAAAAGGAAAAAATATATAAAATAAAGGATAAATAATAAAAAATAAGAAATAAAAAGTAAAAAATTAACAAACTTGGGGTGCCTGGGGGGCACAGCGGTTAAGCGTCTGCCTTCGGCTCAGGGCGTGATCCCTGTGTTATGGGATCGAGCCCCACATCGGGCTCCTCTGCTGAGCCTGCTTCTTCCTCTCCCACTCCCCCTGCTTGTGTTCCCTCTCTTGCTGGCTGTCTCTATCTCTGTCAAATAAATAAATAAAATCTTAAAAGAAAATTAACAAACTTAAAAAATTAAGAAAAGAGAAGGGGGAAAAAAGAAGCAAACCTGGTCTTATTTCCACCTGAAGCTGATGTTTGGAGCTTTCTTTAATCAGTGGGCTTGGTAGATATGAGGGTTTGTGTTGGTCTTCTGTGGGAGAAGCATACTGGGTTGATTCACAAGGTGACTTGTCCTTGTAAAAATGCCCCTGCCAGGTGCTGAGGGGCAGGTGTAGTGTACGGGACTGTAGACTCCACTCGAGGTGCTGTGCTCCTCTCTGAAGTCCTACTCTGCTGGTGGGAGGGAGGAGAGAGGGGTGGTGGAGGAGCTAGAAAATGGCATCACCCACCCTCTTGTCCCTGGAGAGCAGAACTCCTGACCACTGCTGTTCAGGAGGCCCTCTCAGAAAAGAGAACAATCTCCTGTGTCCTAGGCTTTTGTCAGTTCCCTGCCCTAACCTGTCTGTGCCTGGGCTGTTGGCATGCATGTAGCCACAGATCTGCTGTATTTTATCTCTGACCAGTGGCTGGAATTCAAAACTCCCACATTTTAAAGGGACTGGTAAGGTGCAGGCCACTCCCCCCTTTTCCCAGGACGGAAGTCTTGGGGCATGCCCTTTCTGAAAAGACATCACACAGAGTGCCTGCAGAGGCTAGAATTTATTGTGATGCTCAGTGAAAAGCTGTAACCAGGTGACTGGCCATCTGCACGCAACTCCATCCCCTACTCCCTTCTGTCCCAAAAAGGTGGAAGTAGAGGCTTGACTCTATCCTGGCAGGAAGCAAAAAGTGGCAGCCAGGTTATCTGCAATCTGCTCCAGTCTCTGCTTTCTGCTCTGTTCAGCTGCAGAAAAGCAGCCACTCAGCACACACAGAGGTTTAAACCTGTTGTGGCTGACAGGGACAGTTGTAAATTTCTGCCCCCTGTGTGCACCTCTGACCCTGCTGCTGAGATTCACTCAATGGCTCCCGGCTGGCTGTGTGTCCTTGGAGAGACAAAATACCCTCTTCAAATGTACCCGGGGGAGGGGAGAGATCTCTTCCTATGCAACCCAGGAATTCTCCTCACCAAGGCTTATTGTACAGTCCCTATTCACTGGGCTCTCTCCCACTTTCTCTGTCTCCCTAACTTTGCTCTGTGAAAAGGGTTCCTTCACCTTTCTGGCCCAGCGGCTTTCCTCTCCCTCATTTCATGGCTCCAAACCTTCCATCTGCCATGTTCTCTCCCTCCAACTGTGCAGATTGTTTCCTTAATCCTCAGATCATCTTCCCAGTTGTTCAAAATAGTTGGATGCTGATCTAGTTGTGTTCAAAGGCAAAGCAAACTCAGGGTCCCCCTGCTACTCCGCCATGTTAACCTGGAAATGGTACACAATTACTACTACAGTACTTTGTTCAGACAAATACTTGGTGATATATTTTCCATGCTTGGCACTGGGTTGGAGTTAAGTGATACAGTTCCTACTCTTGTCCACTTTATAGTCTAATGGGACTCAGTTGGGGCAATAATAAGCAAACAATAATTTCATTGGAGATTGATTTGCATTATGGTAGAGTTAGTTGTAGTATAAGGGGGACTAAGAACCTGGTATATTAAAAACATAAGAAATAGAGGATGATGTTGACAGCATTTGAGGTAGAGGGGCAATCTCAGGGAAAAATGGTGAAAAATCTAAATTTGTCAAGAGATGAATTCTTTATCAAGGCACGTTCCCTTCCCCCATGTTTTTTTGCACAGAGATGCTGGGACCTTGGCAGTTGGATCCATCCCAGAGGAAAGCAATTATAAAAACTAATAAACTCTTTTTTTTTCTTCATTTTATTTATTTATTTATTTATTTATTTATGTAAAGTTCGATGATTCATTAGTTGCGTATAACACCCAGTGCACCATGCAATACGTGCCCTCCTTACTACCCATCACCAGCCTATCCCTTTCCCCCACCCACCTCCCCTCTGAAGCCCTTAGTTTCTTTCTCAGAGTGTATAGTCACTCATGCTTCATTCCCCCTTCTGATTACCCCCCCTTTCTTTATCCCTTTCTTCCCCTACCGATCTTCCTACTTCTTATGTTTCATAGATGAGAGAAATCATATGATAATTGTCTTTCTCTGCTTGACTTATTTCACTTAGCATTATCTCCTCCAGTGCCGTCCATGTTGCAGCAAATGTTGAGAACTCGTGCTTTCTGATAGCTGAGTAATATTCCATTGTATATATGGACCACAGTTTCTTAATCCAGTCATCGGTTGAAGGGCATCTCAGTTCCTTCCATGATTTAGTAATTGTGGACAATGCTGCTATGAACATTGGGTGCATATGGCCCTTCTCTTCACTACCTCTGTATCTTTGGGGTAAATACCCAGTAGTGTAATGGCTGGATCATAGCGCAGCTCAATTTTTAACTTTTTAAGGGACCTCCACACTGTTTTCCAGAGTGGCTGTAACAACTTGCATTCCCACCAACAATGTAGGAGGGATCCCCTTTCTCCACATCCTCTCCAACAATNCCCTTTCTCCACATCTTCTCTAGCAATTGTTTCTTGCCTTGTCAATTTTTGCCATTCTAACTGGCGTAAGGTGGTATATTAGCGTGGTTTTGATTTGAATTTCCCTGATGGCTAATGATTTTGAACATTTTCTCATGTGTCCGTTAGCCATTTGTATGTCTTCATTGGAAAAGTGTCTGTTCATATCCTCCGCCCAATTTATGATTTGTTTATTTGTTTCTCGCGTATTGAGTTTGAGAAGTTCTTTGTAGATCTTGGATACCAGTCATTCATCTGTAGCATCATTTGCGAATATATTCTCACATTCCATGGGCTGCCTCTTAGTTTTTTTGACTGTTTCTTTGGCTGTGCAGAAGCTTTTTATCTTGATGAAGTCCCACAAGTTCATTTTATCTTTTGTTTCTCTTGCCTTTGGAGATGTGTCATGAAAAAGGTTGCTNCTGGCCGATGTCATAGAAGTTGTTGCCTATGTTCTCCTCTAGAATTTTGATGGATTCCTGTCTCACATTGAGGTCTTTCATCCATTTGGAGTTTATTTTTGTGTATGGTGTGAGAGAGTGGTCAAGTTTCATTCTTTTGCATGTAGCTGTCCAATTTTCCCAGCACCATTTATTGAAGAGACTGTCTTTTTTCCACCGGATGTTTTTTCCTGCTTTATCAAAGATTAGTTGCCCAAAGAGCCGAGGGTCCATTTCTGGGTTCTCTATTCTGTTCCATTGGTCGATGTGTCTGTTTTTGTGCCAGTACCATGCTGTCTTTGTGATCACAGCTCGTGATCACAGCTTTGTAGTGCAGCTCGAAATGCCCCCAGCTTTGTTTTTCCTTTTCAACAGTTCCTTGGTGATTTGGGGCCTTTTCTGGTTCCACACAAATTTAANCTGTTTGTTCCAGTTGTTTGAAAAATGTCCTCGGTATTTTGATCGGGATAGCATTGAAAGTGTAGATTGCTCTGGGTAGTATGGACATTTTAACTATGTTAATTCTTCCAATCCATGAGCATGGAATATTTTTCCATCTTTTTATGTCTTCCTCAATATCTTTCAAAAGTGATCTATAGTTTCTAGCATATAGGTCCTTTACGTCTCTGGTTAAGTTAATTCCAAGGTAACGCATGGTTTTTGGTGTTATTGTAAATGGGATGGATTCCCTAATTTCTCTTTCTTCAGTCTCGTTATTCGTGTATAGAAATGCAACTGATTTCTGGGCATTGATTTTGTATCCTGCCACCTTACTGNGAAGTTTCTAGAATATAGATCCTTTACGTCTCTGGTTAATTTGATTCCAAGGTAATGTATGGTTTTTGGTGCTATTGTAAATGGGATGGATTCCCTAATTTCTCTTTCTTCAGTCTCGTTATTCGTGTATAGAAATGCAACTGATTTCTGAGCATTGATTTTGTATCCGGCCACATTACTGAATTGCTCTATAACTTCTAGTAGTTTGGGAGTGGAATCTTTTGGGTTTTCCATATGGAGTATCATGTCATCTGTGAAGAGAGACAGTTTGACTTCTTCTTTGCCGATTTGGATACCTTTGATCCCTTTTTGTCTTCTGATTGCTGTTGTAAGGACTTCTAGTACTACGTTGAATAATAATGGTGAGAGTGGACATCCTTGTCGTGTTCCTGATCTTAAGGGAAAGGCTTCAAGCTTTTCCCCATTGAGAATGATATTTGCTGTAGGCTTTTCATAGATGGTTCTTATGAGATTAAGGAAGGTACCGTCTATCTCTACACTCTGAAGGGTTTTAATCAGGAAAGGATGCTGTATTTTGTCAAATGCTTTTTCTGCATCAATTGAGAGGATCATATGGTTCTTGAGTCTTTTCTTGTTGATATGATGTATCACATTGATTGATTTGCGAGTGTTGAACCATGCTTGCATCCCAGGTATGAATCCCACTTGGTCATGATGGATAATCCTTTTAATGTACTGTTGGATTCTATTAGCAAGGATCTTGTTGAGGATTTTGGCATCCATATTCATTAGAGAAATCGGTCTGTAATTCTCCTTTTTGAGGGGGTCTTTGCNCATAAAATCTGCTACACTGATAGATTTGTGAATGTGAACCCCTCTGCATCCCAGGGATGAATCCCACTTGGTCATGATGGATAATGCTTTTAATGTACTGTTGGATTCTATTAACAAGGATCTTGTTGAGGATTTTGGCATCCATATTCATTAGAGAAATCGGTCTGTAATTCTCCTTTTTGAGGNAATTTAGGCGTCCATATTCATTAGGGAATTCAGTCTGTAATTCTCCTTTTTGATGGGATCTTTTCCTGGTTTGGGGATCAAGGTAATATTGGCCTCATGGAATGAGTTTGGTAGCTTTCCTTCTCTTTCTATTTTTTGAAATAGCTTTAGGAGAATAGGTATTACTTCTTCTTTGAATGTTTGGTGAAATTCCCCTGGAAAACCATCAGGCCCTGGGGTTTTGTTTTTTGTTAGGTTTTTAATCACTGTTTCAATATCTTCATAATTAATTGGCCTGTTTAAAAAATCAATTTCTTCCTGTTTCAGTGTTGGTAGTTTATAGGTTTCCAGGAATGCGTCCATCTCTTCCAGATTGCTTAATTTATTGGCAAAAAGCTGTTGATAAAAGTTTCTAACAATCCTTCCAATTTCATTGGTGTTGGTTGTGACCTCTCCTTTTTCATTCATAATTTTATTAATTTGGGTCCTTTCTCTATTCTTTTGGATAAGTCTTGCCAGTGATTTGTCAATTTTTTTTTTATTCTTTCAAAGAACCAGCTTCTAGTTCTGTCGATCTGCTCTACTGTGCTCCTCGTTTCTAATTCATTGATCTCTGCTCTAATCTTGATCAACTGCTTTCTCATGCATGGATTAGGCCTGTTCCTCTGCTGCTGTTCCAGCCTCTTGAGGTGAGAATATAAAAACTGAATTTTAGATTTCTCTACTCTTTTGAGTGAGGCTTGGATGGCTATGTATTTTCCCCTTAGGACTGTCTTTGCAGTGTCCCATAGGTTTTGGACCGTTGTGTTTTCATTCTCGTTGGTCTCCATAAATTATTTAAATTGATTTTTGATTTCCTGGTTTATCAAATCATTCTTGAGCAGGATGGTTCTTAGTCTCCAAGTGTTTGAGTTTCTTCCAAATTTTTCCTTGTGGTTGAGTTCCAATTTCAAAGCATTGCGTTCTGAGAATATGCAGGGAAGAATTTCTGTCTTTTAGTATCAGTTGAGACCTGTTTTGTTACCCAGAACATGGTTTATTCTTGAGGATGTTCCATGGGCATTAGAATAGAATGAGTATTCTTTTGTTCTGGGGTGTAGTGTTCTATATATATCTATGAGGTCCAACTCATCTGGTATGGCATTCAAAGCTCTTGTTTCTTTGTTGATTTTCTGCCTAGGTGATCTGTCTATTGCTGATAGTGGAGTGTTGAGGTCCCCTACTATTAACGTGTTTTTGTCTATATATGTCTCTTTATTCTGGTTAAGAGTTGGCTTGTGTATCTTGCTGCTCCCCTGGTGGGGGCATATATATTTATAATTGTCATACCACTTGTTGGATACATCCTTTAAGAATATTATAGTGCCCTTCTGTAACTCCAACTATAGTCTTTAGTTTAAAATACAATCTGTCTGATAAGAGAATTGCTACCCAGCTTTCTTTTGAGGTCCATTGGCATGAAAGATAGTATTCCATCCCTTTACTTTAAGTCTGGATGTATCTTTAGGTCCAAAATGAGTCTTTTGTAGCCTGCAAATGGATGGGTCATGTCTTTTTATCCAATCTGCAACCCTGTGGCATTTTATGGGAACATTTAGGCCATTTACATTGAGACTGATTATTGAGAGATATGACTTTAATGATGCCACGTTGCCAGTAAAGTCTTTGTTTCTATAGATTGTGACTTTCTGTTCTGTATCACTCTTGGGCCTTTTTACTTTTATAGAACCCCCCCTTAATATCTCCTGTAGGGCTGGTTTCGTGGTTACGAAATTGGTCAATGACATTCTATTCTGGAAGGTCTTTATCTCTCCATCAATTCTGAATGACAGCCTTGCAGGCTAAAGGATCCTTGGCTGCATGTTTTTCTCTGAAAGAGCTTTAAAAATGCCCCCCCCCCAACCCTTTCTCTCATTCCAGGTCTGTGTAGATGGTCTGACTTAATTCTGATACCTTTGCCTTGGTATGTGAGAAATTTCTTTGCCCTGGCTGCTTTCAATACTGTATCCTTGGATCTAATGTTTGCAAATTGCACTATGATGTGACGTGGTGTAGGTTTGTCGTGGTTGAGCTTGGGAGGGGTCCTCTCTGCTCTTGCACACAAATGTTTGTTTCCTTTGCTAGATTAGGGAAGTTTTCAGCTACAATTTGTTCAAATATCTCTTTTAGACCTCTGTTTTTCTCCACCCCCTTGGGGATCCCGATGATTCTGACACTGGAACGTTTCATTGAGTCAGTAATCTCCTGTAACCTACATTCTTGAGATAGGATTTTTTGAGCCAAGTTTCTATTTTAGCTTTCTTTTCTACTAACCCATCCTCCAATTCACTGATATGTTCTTCTGCCTTATTCATCCTGGCCATCAGAGCCTCTAGTTTTGACTGCATTTGGCTCATAGAATTTTTAATTTCTGCTAGATTCACTCTCATTTCCACCCTTAGAGATTCTATATTCTCATTTGCATTTTCGTTAATACTTTTTTCAAGTCTACACATCATCTTGACCATTGTTACTCTGAATTCCATTTTCTGATAATTTGGTTATATCCATATCCAGAGGCCACAGACTCATTGTCTTTTCTTTGCTGGGGGGGATTTCTCCTTCTCGTCATTCTGATGAGGAGAGGTTGCATCATTGTCCAGGTCCCAAATTATTGACCAGGGCCCAGGCAGTGCGCACTTGTTTTATAGGGACCTCAGGGGTGTTGGCTTCTTGATTTTTCGGCCTGCCTTCTGGGGGAGGGGCCTGCCACGCCGATACTCAGGCAACCCCGTTTGGGTAGAGTCTTCCTGTCCTCTGTGAGCAGGGATGGGGATGGGCACGCTGTGAGCCAGTATTTCCAGGCTTTTGTTCTCTGGCGGCTTTCCCTGGCGGTTTGCTGTGCTTCTTCTGAGAGTCAGAGCAGCAGTAGCTGAATCTCAGCCTCTGTCTCAGAACAGAGGGATCGCAGACAGTTCTCCACTGGTGTTCTGGTCACTTAAACTCTGTTTCTGTTCGCGCTCCTCAACCCTGCAGCGTCCCTGGATGTGTGCCACACAGCCGGCGTCCCAGCCCTCACTTCCAGGGCTGGCACGTCTCTGTCCTTTCTGTTTCTAACACCGCCAGCCACCAGCTGTCAGATGCCAGCCGCCCTAGCATGCTCCAGAGCTCCGTTTTCGTGTGGTTCGCGCACTCCGGAGGTCCAGTTTTCAGACTGGTTGCATGCATTCCCCGGGTCACGGGCTCAGCCTGCTCTCTCACGGTTGCCAGTCCGCGAGCCTGCCCTCTCCCCAGTGCAGGTGGCTACCGCTTCTTGGCCCCCTAACGCAGCGGCTCCCTCCCCCTTCCGTTTATCTTCCCATATCTGGGCACGGATTCATGGCTCCCCCTTCGTACCTCAATACTCATCACTGGAGATGTTCATTTGTAGAGATCCAGATGTATCTTCCTGCATCTCAGGCTAATTCCGTGGATGTTCCGGATGGTCTGGTGCTTATCCAGCTTGACTCAGGGGACCAGCTGAAAAAGGGGACCTCTACTCCTCTGCCATCTTAACTCCTCCCCCCAAAAACTAATAAACTCTTAATGCCTTGGTGTTCTATACGTGTTTGCTTCATATACTTCAACCAAAGCAACATATTGCAACAAGAGATAGAATGCAGAAGCAAATAGGAGATCCCAGATATCTTCTATTATACCAGGCATTAAAGAGATCTGCACAAATGTAAAACAGTGCCACACTTGTCACTAATTTTTGTTTGTTTGTTTTGGAAAAGACCTATTTTTCTTAAAAATATATCATTTATGTTATCACATAATGGATTTATTATTGTTTTTTTATTTTTATTTTTTAAAGATTCTTATGTATTTATTTGAGAGAGAGAATGAGTGAGAGAGATCAAGAGCACAAGCAAGGGGAGTGGGAAGAGGCAGAGGGAGAAACAGACTCCTTGTTGAGCAAGGAGCCCAATGTGGGGCTTGATCCCAGGACCCAGGGATCATGACATGAGCCAAAGTCAGATGCTTAACTGAATGAGCCACCCAGGTGCCCCTATTATTGTTATTTTAAAGCAAATTGACAAGTATTTTTAAGAGTCTGTTTCTAATGTGGTAAATATCAATAGATATAATCATATAAACAAATGTTCTTTGGGATCCTTGATCATTTTTAATAGTGTAAAGGGATCTTGAGACAAAAATTGTGAGAACTACTGATGTTATCAAAACAACAGGATTTGGCTCCTTGTACCACCTGCTAAGAATGTGGCCCTGGGCCAGAACCTCAATTTACTCATCTGTAGCATGAGCATTTGAACATAGCCACCTCACATGGTCATTATGAGGAGTAAGGCAAATATCCTTGTAAATTAACCACTTAGTAAATACCATCTGCACAAAGAATCCAAGTTTGGGAGGCCTGAGCATTCCCACCACAGATTTATTCTGTGATGAAATAAGCATAGTTCACCATAATTTTTCATGCCCTGAATGGACAAATCTTTAAGATAACTCCATTGTTTTTGCTCTATGGTCTTGTTCATTTAGCAACTTTCAGATAACAAATTCAGTTTCCCAACTATTCAAGGAAAGGGAAGTATCTTGGATTGTGAGTAAAAGCGTACATATCTAATCACTGTGTATTAATAACAGTCACTCTTATTTATACACCAATCTTTCATTTCAGTGCAGGTGCCACATAGTAATAGAAAAACCTGCAGCTGAGCACAGACTCTGGAAGGGCTTCTGCCAAGGCTGTAGAATAAGTCCCTCAAACATTTTCAAACTGATCAAATTGAATTTAGGAGCTGAGAATCTAGGCAAAAATACAGTAACAAAAAAAAATGTAGTCATCTCAACAATCCCCAGGTACACCACCATATGAAAAGTTCCCTAGAGTATTTCTACCTATTTCTCCTTACCTGCTATGTAACCCTGGATATATACAGCACCCTGCTGTGGAGGAAAGATATTGCTACTAATATTTTAAAAAATTATTTTTATCATTAACACTTTTCTCTTGTAACATAGAATTACCCTCATAAATTAGAAATATTCTTAAAGTATCTTAAAATATTTCCAAGCAAATATTATACAGGCATACTACTTTCTAGGACAGTATGGCTGTCAATTTAAAAATATTTATTTCTCAAAGCACCAAATTAGAAATTGAAGACTATTTAACCACCTACCTGATAGTTCAGTTTTTATGCCAGTTTAGAAATTAGAATTTTCTGAAGCATCCCTTCTTCCATCCTGTGCTGTGTAGTGCCTTTTGAGACTAAATGTAAATGGAAAATTCAAGTCAAGAATTTTTCATCAGGATTTTAATCTAATCACCAAGGCTTTTTCTGTTTTTCCCAAATAGTGCTCAATGTAACAACACAGCTTTTTAGTATCAAAGAAATTGAGGCAAATATCCAATAAAACTTTAGAAGGATTCCTTAATTGAGTAAGTATATTCAAGGGGTGAATAGTCTACTTTAAAAACAGCAGTAAAATTTAAGCTTATTTTACATAAATGATTAATGTCATAGAATGTGAGCCCTGTGTTTCTATCTGAGGTAAACACTAGAAATTCTATCATTTGTACCTAACCTCCTGCAATCTGCATTTTTTATTCAACATTTTTTGGAGAGTTGTCCATGCTGATGTTTGTAGTTTGTGTTTGTTTGCTTTATTTTGTATTTATTTTTTTAAAGATTTTATTTATTTATTTGAGAGAGAGAGAAAGCACGTACAAGCAGGGGGAGCGAGAGAGGGAGAAGCAGGCTCCCTGCAAGCCTGATGTGAGGCTCGATCCCAGCACTCTGGGATCATGACCTGAGCCAAAGGTAGATGTTTAATCAACTGAGCCACTCCGATGCCCCCCATTTAGAACTTTAATCCATCTAGGATTATTTTATTTAGGCGTGTTGCATTGATTTATAATCCCTCCTCCATCGTGTATCAAGGTTCTAACAATGCATGGGTCTCGTTCTCTTTCTGGGGTTTTTGACACTGGATATTTCTGTATTCCTGCACCAGCACTGCACTATCCCAGCAGCCTTTACAACTTTACAATATTGGTATGATCTCGCTATCTGGTTAGGCAAACCTTTTTTGTTCTTGTTGTTGTTTTTCAATATTCCCTTGCCTCTTTTTACCCTTTGATTTCTGTATTGTTTTTGTCACCAATTGTCACATTCTACAAGAAATTCTGCTGCAATTTGGATTTGCATTGTATGAGATTTACAGATTAATTTGGGGGAAACTGACTTTATGACAGGTAGTTTAGTGATTTATTTCAACAATTACTTATTGTTTTCTAACTTTCTTGTACATCTTTGTTAGACTTGTTCTTGTGCATTTTATAGTTCGAGTTGCTTTTGTGTTGATTTACTTTTCTGTCATATCTCCTATTATTATTGATATGCAAAAACATTTTATTTTTGTATTCAACAATCTGGTTAAATCCTATTATCATAACCTATAGTTCTTAGAGAAAGTTAAATCCACTTTTCTCTTTTTGGTTTTCTAGTTTTGTTTTGTTTTTACCTCTTTTTCTTATCTTTTATATCAACAAGGAACTCAATACAGGAAGAGTGATTCTGAGTCTTTTTCCTAATGTTAATGAAAATGGCTATAAAGATTCACTGTCATTTATATTTTTTTACAACCTACTGTTTCATTGATATACTTTACAAGGTTAAGGACATTTCCTCTAATTTCTGTTTTGTTAATTCATCGCTAATGAAAGTGACTTTCTTGAATGATTATACTGCTTTCATTGAAGTGATCATTTATTTCCCCTTTAATCCATTAATCTGATAAATTCCATGTTAAAACATCCTCACATTCCTGGAATAAATTTTACTGTGTAATAAATGATAAGTTAGATTTGACAATTTTTATTCAGTATTTTTATGTATGTGTTCAGAAGTGGTCTATATTAGCATTTTTTTCCTTTTTCTATAGTTTATTGTTTGTATTAGAGCCATGCTCATTTAACCTTATAAAGTGAGTTGAATAGCTTATTTTTTTCTGTCATACTCTTTATAAAGTAGGGAATAATTATATGTTATAACTTCAGTAAAGTTTGCCTATAAACCAATCTGGGTTGGTGTCCATTTTGTTGATACTTTTCCACTAAAGAATTGGGGTTTAATTTCCTTCTCTGTTGCTTTTCATTTTCTATTTTCTTAATTTTTTCTATAATGTTTTGTTTCTTTTAATTCTGAAACTGAAGGTCTGAAATGTTACCCATTTGACTGCATCATAAGGCCTCCAAGTGAGAAAGATTTTTAGTTACTCACAGAATCTCTTACATCTTTTCCTCACACTCCAGGTCCCCACTGGGCTATGTAATGAGATATCACTTGTGTATCACCACATATGCAAAGGAATCTGTGCTACAAGAGGGGAGCTCTGGAATTGTGACACCCAAAGCTTTTATACAGTTAAAAGGGACAACAGGCACAGCTTCCCTTTTTCTGGAGCTAGATTAGATAGATAATTAGATTGATACTTCATATTTTACACAGGAAGATATATAAATCCTATTTGGAGAGAGGAAGGGACTGTCCCTAGGTTTTTAGTCTAGGTTCTAAGTTTTATTTTACCTTAATTGGGAGCAGATAGTGGCTCTGAGGAAGAGGAGACATTGTTTTTATAACATGTCAACTTCTGCGGCTCAGAAGGCCTGGGCTTTGCAGAAGTATGAACATATTCATGAAGCATTGTTTCGTGAGACTTCTACTGCTTGATTCCACAGGGAATGGCTTCTCACAAATTTTTCAATCTATATACCACCCCATCAGCTATTCTGAATAATCTGACAAAGGCTGGACCTATATCTGCCTGGAATGTTTCATGCAATTTTTAACTAAGGTTATTAGCAGAACTGAGAGCTGCAGGATGAGAAAAAGCCTTAGTATTAATGTGGGCCAATCTCTTTCTTTTACCACTCCCTACCCCCACCTCAGGATTCTGGATCTAGCCAGCCAAATAAATTCTAGCATGTTCTTTACTAAAAAGCAAGGTGGCTTTCTACTTAAGTTCCTACATGGAACTTTCCACCTGGCCTGAGGTACTAATCCAGGTTCAGCAGAATGTGTTCATACTCTGTGCAGATTTTGCTTGGCCCATGAAGAAGGAAATTTCAGTCAATTCTATCATAACAATCTGGCCAGTGGATTGAGTCTGATTTGATTTTCAGGGCCAGGTGGTGTCATTGATCACTTCAGCTAGAGGCAAGGACAAATTTCTTACCACTTTTTCTAATTGAATGACTCCACTTACAAGTAAAATGCTCATATAGTATGTGATTAAGGGCTTAATTCACTGGGGTGTTTTCTTAAACACTTGAAAATTTCTTATAACCATAACCACCCCTAGCTCAAATCACAGTGTTTCTCCAGGAGATAAGTTAATGCTTGCCTCTTAAACAAGAAGGCAGATGGGGAACCTGTGGAAATAAAGTGTTTATAGTTACAGTTGTCACTATGTCCCCCACCCCCAGTGAAAATACAACAGATAGAAGCCACAAGTTGTCAGTTGCCTTCAATGGGCCTTCCATCCTTATAGGCTAGTAAGACTTATGGTACTTAGTTCAGTTTGTATACTTGAGCCAGTCCTTGTCTTTAGAGGGATTGCTTGGGTTCAATTCACCTACTTATCTACTGCATCTATCCACAGGTATTTTTCATGGCTCATATAAGAACCATTCTGTGCTGCCTTGTGGCCAGATCTGTCTACAGGGAGGTGGCAGACTAATGTTCAGTTAAATTCAAAGTGCTCATAACAGTTTGGAAGAGGACCACCAGGGCACTTTCTGATGGAAAAGGCTACAGGAGCAGTTCAGAAATACAGAGTATTAATGCATTTTCTCTGGTACCTTCTGCATTGAAGGTATTCCCTCCTCAGGTGGTGGGTGGTTGCTCTCTCTTCGCTGACACAAAATCTATGTGGCATTTTCAGTAACTACATATATTGACTGTATTTTCTTATTTTCTGTATGCCTCATGCTGCTCTTGCATTTGGGACCTTGTTGATGCTGAAGGGACTGCCCCTCCCAGAATTAGCCAATTCCTGGAGATAGCAAAGACTACCCTGTAAGAGTGTCTTTGGTATAGAAACCAACAAATCCAGAGTTCACACCCCCAACCATCACTTTTATCAAGACGATTTAGCTCTAAATCACCGCAGGGCCAGATACCTAACAGCTAGAGACCATCCCAATAGCCCAGGGTTTACTACAATATGAAAACTATCAATCCTGGTCTCTTCAACAAATGATGTTGGGAAAACTGGATAACCACATGCAGAAAAACATAATTCAACCCCTATCTTACACCACTCACAAAAATTAACTTGACATGGATTAAACACTTAAACATAAGACCTGATACTATAAAACTCCTAGAAGAAAATAGGGAAATAGCTCTTTGGCATTGGCCTTAATAATGGTTTTTTAAAAATATGATACAAGAGCACAAGCAACAAAAGCAAAAATAAGCAAATAAAACAACATCAAGCTAAAATGCTTCTGTAGAGGGGGAAAAAGATAGAAAAAATGAAAAGGCAACAAGAGAATGGAAGAAAATATTTGCAAACCATATATCTGATAAGGAGTTAATATCCAAAATATATAAGGAACTCATAAAAACTCAATAATAGAAACAAACAACCTGATTTTTAAAATGGGCAGAGGAACTGAAAACATGTTTCCAAAGAAGATATCCAAATAGCCAACAGGTACATGAAAAAATGCTCAGCATCACTAATCATCAGGGAAACGTAAATCAAAATCCTAATGAGATATCACTTCACACTTGTTAGTATGGTGATTATCAAGAAGGCAAAATGTGGAGAAAAAAGACTCTTGTACACTATTGGTGGAAATGTAAATTGGTTCAGATACTATGTAAAACAGTATTGAGGTTCCTCAAAAAATTAAAAATAGAACTACTATGTGATCCAGCATTTCCACTTCTGGTTATATATCCAAAACAAATGAAACCAGGAATTCAAAGAGATATATACACCCCTATATTCATTGCAATATTATTCAAAATAGCCAAGATATGGAAACAGCCAGTGTCCATCAATAGATGAATGAATAAAGAAGTTGTGGGGTATTATTCAGCTATAAGAAAGAAGGAAATCCTGCCACTTGTGGCAACATGAATGGACCTTGACGGCATTTTGCTAAGTGAGATAAGCCAGACAGACAAGGACAAATACCACATGAAATCACTTATATGTGGAATCTAAAAAAGCTGACTCACAAAACCAAAGAGTAAAATGGTGGTTACAAGAGGCTGGGTAATAATTATCTTGAAGACATTCAACAATTTATAAAAGGACATATATAAACAATTAAACAAAAATGGGAAAATGAGTCAGAGGAACAAAAAGGAAAAAGAAATGAAGAAATGTGAAAAACCTGAGGGACTTATGGGACAGCTAACAAGTGGATCAGTATATGCATTACGGGAGTTCCAGAAGAGGGACAGAGAGAGAAAGAGACAAAGTGCTTATTGGAAGAAATACTGGCCCAATCTCCAAATCTGAGGAAGATAATATTCAAGAAGGTAAAGCAAATCTGCTGAGGAAAAGCCCAAAAGATCCACACTAAGACACATTATAATTAAACTGTCAAAAGCCAAACATAAAGAGAGAATCTTCAAAACAGTAGAGAAAAGTGACTCATCACATACAGGGGAGCTCCCTTAAGATTATCAGTGGATTTCTCAGAAGAAACCATACAGATCAGAAGGATAATATATTAAAAATACTGAAAGAAAAAACTGCCAACTATGAATACTATATCTACAAAACTGTTCTTCATAAAGAAGGAGAAAAAAAGACTTTCCAGATAAGCAAAAACTGAGGGATTTCATGAACATTTAGACTTACCTTAAAAAAATTGTGAAAGGGAGTCCTGGAAGTTGAAAAAAAGTATGCCAGACAGAAACATGAAAGCATACGAAAATTTAAATCTTGTTGGTAAAGGTAAATATGTAAGCAAATACAGAATGCTATAGTATGTGACAGTGGTGTGCAAAACACTTTAATTCTGGAATACAACTTAAAAGATGAAAGTGTAAAAGTAACAACTGTAACACTATATTAATGGATATACAATATATAAAGATGTAATTTGTGACATCAATAACACAAAGTGGGTATAAGAAGAGGTAAAAGAACGAAATTTTTGCATATGATGGAAGTTAAGTGGTTATCAGCTTAAAATAGACTATTATAACAATAAGCTGTTTAATGTAAGCCTCATGGTGACCAAAAGGAAATCACTAAAGAATATATAAAGAAAATGATAAAGAAAGAAAAGCATGCCAATACAAAATAAACTAATGAAACACAAAAGTAGGCAACAAGAGAGGAAAAGATGGACAAAAGAGTTATAAGAGAGACAGAAAACAATTAACATGACAATAGCAAGTCCTTTCCTATCAGAAATTATTTTGAATGTAAATGAATTAAACCCTTAATGGAAAGATATGGGGTATCTGAATGGATTAAAAAAACAAGATGCAATTATATTTTGTCTACAGAAGACTCACCTTAGGTGTAAAGGCACATAGAGGTTGAAATGAAAAGATAAAAAAAGACATTCCATGCAAATGGTAAGCAAAATAAAGTGGGTGGGTATTTTTATATCAGAAAAAAAAAGATTTTAAGTGAATATTGTCATAAGAGATGAAGGACATTCTATAATGATAAAAGGGTCATTCACTAGGAGGATAAAACAGTTATAAAGTTGTGTAAACCTAACGTCAGAGGACCAAAATGCATCAACAAACAGAATTCAGGAGAGAGAAAAAAAAAACACAGTAACACAATACCCCTTTTCAGCAATGGACAGAAAAACCGGGTAGAAGAACAATAAGAAAATAGAAGACTTGAACAACACTATAGACCAGTTAAACTTAACAGATGTATACAGAACACTCCATCTAACAGCAGCAGGGTATATTTTATTTTGAAACACATGGAATATTCTCCGTGATAGATCACATATTAGAGCACAAAACATGTCTTGACAAATTTAAGAATATTGAAATCATACCAAGTATTTTTTCCAACCACAATGGAATGAAACGAGAAATGAATAGTGTGAAAATTGGAAATTTCACAAATATTTGGAAATTAAAGACTCTTGAACAACCAATGAGTCTAACAAAAAATCAAAAGGAAAATATCTTGAGACAAATGAAAATGGAAACACAACATACCAAAACTTTTGGGATACAGCAAAAGCAGTACTAAGAGGAAAGCTCATAGCAGTAAATATCTATCTTTAAAAAGAAGAAAGATCTCAAATAAGCAGCCTCACTTTATACTTCAAAGAACTAGAAAAAGAAAAACCCGAAGTTAGTAGAAGAAAAGAAATAATAACAATTAGACCAAAAAATAAATGAAATAGAGAATGAGAAAACGGGAGAAAAGGTTGACAAAACTAAGAATTGTTTTTTTGAAAAGATCAACAAAATTCATAAACTCTTACTAGACTAAGGAAAAAGAGAAATAAATAGCAAAAATAAATGAGAGATGACATTACAATTGATACCATAGAAACAAAAAAGAATTATAAGAGTACTATGAACAATTGCATGCCAACAAATTAAAAAAAACTAGAAGAAATTAATAAATTCCTAGAAACATATAATCGACTAAGGATGAGTCATGATGAACAGAAAATCTGAATAACCCTATAACTAGTAAAAAGATTGAATTAGTAGTAGTAATCATAATAATAATAATAAAAGAAAATCCAATGACTAGATGACTTCAGTGGAGAATTCTACCAAGCATTTAAAGATTTAATGCCAATCTTTTTCAGTCTTCAAAATATTAGAGAGAAGGGGTCACTTCCAAGTTCATTTTATGAGGCAAGCATTACTCTGATACCAAAGCCAGACAGATACTGCAAGGAAAACTGTAGACTAATATCTCTGATTGATACTGATGCAAAAATTCTTAACAAAATACCAGCGTATGTTTTCTTTCATCTATGGAACACAAGAACTAGGAAGATCAGTAGGAGAAGAAAGGGATAAAGAAAGGGGGGGTAATCAGAAGGGGGAATGAAGCATGAGAGTATGGACTCTGAGAAACAAACTGAGGGCTTCAGAGGGGAGGGGGGTGGGGGAATGGGATAGGCTGGTGATGGGTAGTAAGGAGGGCACATATTGCATGGTTGCACTGGGTGTTATACACAACTAATGAATCATTGAACTTTACATCAAAAACCAGGGATGTACTGTATGGTGACTATAGTAATATAATAAAAATATTGTTATAATAAAAAATAATAATAAATAAATAAAAGCCAAAAAAAATACCAGCAAACTGAATTCAACAGCATATCAAAAAGATAGGATGCCATAACCAAGTGGAATTTATCTCTTGGATACATGATAGTACAATATATGAAAACCAATAAATGTAACACACCACATTAACAGAATAAATCATATGATCATCTCAATTGATGCAGAAAAATTGTTTGACAAAATCCAACATCTTTCATGGTAAAATCATGGAACAAACTAGAGCTAGAAGGAAAATACCTCAACATAGTAAAGATCATATATAAAAAGCCACAGATATCATACTCAACATGAAAAACTAACTGAAAGCTTGTCCTGTAAGATTCAAACAAAACAAAAATGCCCTCTCTTACTACTTCTATTCAACGTAATACTGGAGATCTACTCAGAGCAATCAGGCAAAAAGAAAAAAAAGAAAAGAAAAGAAAGAAAAGAAAAGAAAAGAAAAAAGAAAAGAAAAGAAAAGAAAAGAAGAAAGAAAAGAAAAGAAAAGAAAAGAAGAAAGAAAAGAAAAGAAGAAAAGAAAAGAAAAGAAGAAAAGAAAAGAAAAGAAGAAAAGAAAAGAAAGAAAAAAGAAAAGAAAAGAAAAGAAAAAGAAAAGAAAAGAAAAAAAGAAAAGAAAAGAAACTGGTTCTAAATCAGAAAAGAAGTAAAATTATTTCTGTTCATAGATGACATGATCTTTTTTTTTAAAGATTTTATTTATTTATTTGAGAGAGCATGTGCACACATGCACTCACAAGAGAGCACAAGCAGGGAAAGCAACAAAGGTAGAAGTAGAAATAGAGGTAGAACCAGGCTCCTGGCTGAGCAGGGAGCCCAACATGGGGCTTGATCCCAGGACCCTGGGATCATGACCCCAGCCAAAGGCAGACACTTAACCAACTGAGCCACCCAGGTGCCCCATAGATGACAAGATCTTGTAGAGCTTGTATGTAGAAAACCCTAAAGGTGGGGTACCTGGATAGCTATTCAGACTCCGAATAGCCAAAACAATCTTGAAAAAAAAGAGAAAAGCTAAAGGCCTCACATTTCTTGTTTTCCCAACCTATTATAGAGTTACAGTAATCAAAATTGTATGGTACTGTCAGAAAGATGTACATAGAGATCAACAGAATAGAAAGTCCAGAAATAAAACCTCACATATGTATCAAATGAACTTTGGCAAGGGTGCCAAGATGACACAATGGGTAGATGATGATCTCTTCAATGGCAGAGTTGAGGAAACTGGATATCCACATGCAAAACAATGAAGAAGGACCCTTATACTATAATCAAAAACTAGCTCAAAATGGATGAGAAATCTAAACACAAGACCTGGAACTGTAAAACTAAAAAGAGAACATAGAAAAAAAGCCTCATGTTATTGAAATGGTCAATAATTTCTTGGATATGACACCAAAGCACAGGCTACAAAAGCTAAAATAGTCAATGGAACCGTATCAAACCTAAAAATGTCTGTGAATCAAGGAAACAATTAACAGGGTAAAAAGGAAATTTATGGAATGGGATGCAACAAAATATTTTTAAAACATATATCGGCTAAGGGGTTAATATCCAGAATATATAAAGAACTTTTATAACTATATAACAGAGCCCACAAATCACCCAATTAAAAAATGGACAAAAGACTTGAATAGATATTTCTCTAAAGATGATATACAAATGGTCAATAAGCATATAAAAAGTGCACAATATCATGAATAATTAGAGAAATGCAAATTAAAATCACGATGAGATATCACCTTTCACCAGTTAGGATGGACACCATCAAAAACCAGAAAATAACAAGGGTTGACAAGAATGTGGAGAAATTGGAGCTTTTAGAACATGATTAGTGATACTGTAAAATGGTGCAGATGCTATGGGAAATAGTATGACAGGTCTTCAAAAAAATTAAAAATAGAACTACCATTTGATCCAGCAATCTCACATCTGGGTACATATCCAAAGGAAAATTGGCTCTCAAAGAGATATTTTCACACCCCCATGTTAATAGCAGCATTATCCATAATAACTAAGATGTGGAAGCAATCTAAATGTTCACTGATGGATGAAAAGATAAAGGGAAGTGGTAAATACATAGATATGCACATACATACATACAGCCTTAAAAAAAGGAAATCCTTGCATATGGTACAACATGGATGAAAGTTGAGGATATCATGCTAAATGAAATACACACAAATTCACAAAAAGCAAATACTACATGGCTTGACTTATATGAGGTATCAAAAGTAATCCAACTCATAGAAATAGAAAGTAGAATGGTGGCTACCAGAATTGGGGGAGGGGAAATGGGATTGTTCAATATGCATAGAATTTCACTAATGCAAGATGAAACAGTTCTAAAGATCAGTTGTACAACAGTGTATGTACGGTTAACAATACTACACTGTGTACTTAAAAATTGTTGAGAGGGTAGATTTATAAAATTTAGATTTATTTTAAAAAAGTAGTTATTCTGAAAAGCCTGTATACTATACTATATGATTCTAAGCATATGACATTCTGGACAAGGCAGAACTACATAGACAGTAGAAAGATCAGTGTTTGCCAGGGGTTGAAGGGAGAGAAGGATGAATAGGCACAGCACAGATGATTTTTAGGGCAACAAATCTATTCTGTATGATATTATAGTGATGGGTACATACCATTATGTAATTGTCCAAACTCATAGAATATACAACACCAAGAGTGACCCCTAATGTAACCTATGGACTCAGTATTATATGTTAATGTAGGTTCATTAATTGTAACAAATGTACCACTTCGATGAAGTCTTTGATAGTGGGAGGGGCCATGGGTGTGTAGGGGAAGCAGGTATGTGAGCACTGTACTTTCCACTTAAGTTTGCTTCAAACCTAAAACTTCTCTAAAAAACAATGTGTTAAAAAATTAAAAAAAAAAACAAAACAACCCCCCCCCCACTATATCAGAATTAACTTTGTATCCTCTAAGCCCCTCTTTTGACAGGCTGCCACCCTAGGGCATGACAAATTTTCTAGCCTGGAGTCACTGTTAGGAGAAAGAATTACATCTCATGCTCAGGAATAGTTAGGGAGAATTTTGAATTTTCAAAATTTTCACAATTAGTCTGTATCACCCTCCCACCTTTCATACTGACCATGACCCAGTAAGTAACCTGGAGGAGAGAGTTCCTTTGTGGGGACAGCTGCCATATTGGATGGTCCCAATTGCCTTTCTAAGATGTGTGTATAGGAAGAAAGTGAGATAAGTTGTCAAACCATCAGCTCATTATTCAGTAGCTTCTGTCACAACGGTACATTGTTATCAAACCACACCTGATCACAAAGCTCAGTACTTAGTGCAGATGTGAAATGAAAGCAAATTCCGACTTGGGTAAGGGAGACTTGATTCAGTAAGGGAGGGAAGGAGACTACTGCAAAAGGGAAAGCACTCTAACAGTAGGATCTGCAAGCATCTTAAAGGACAGACAGGAGAGTTTTTCTTTTCTAAGGAAGGGTAAGCAAGGCTAGAGAGAACTGGGAGTATCAGCTGGGATGAGTGGGTAGCCTGATGGATGGTTCTCAGCCATTGAGGAGGTGTTGGTTGTTCTGTGCTTGGGGCTCAAGGGTAGGCTGAAGTTCAGGCTCTGGGGGAAAGAGGGAAACCTAAGTACTTGAACACATCAAGTTTGTGGGCATTTTGTCCATCCCAACTGGGCAGGGGGCCAAACGGTTTGGCTCATCATTTATGAGATGAAGAATGGGCATTTGGAGAAACTGCATCTGACCTTTTCAAAGAAAAAGAAGGGGACATCCAAAGGCTTACCTGGTTCATATGGGGAGGCATGGTCCTTTGCTGTAGGTTGTTTGCCCCAACACAGAAAGGTAAAGAATTCTTGATCATCACTGTTTCCAAAAGCACAGTGTTCAAGTAAGTTCAACATCATTGCAGATCATTTCAGGAATCAGGTCAGTATGGTGAGGCCTGCAGTTCACACCCAGAGTTAACAGAAAACACAGAGAGCCCTGTGACAGGTGAAGTGCACCCGAGAACATGCTCTAGGCAGCCTCCCCTAGGGAGAGGCAAAAGAGTATCATTTGTCAGGGTCTGGCATGCAGTGGTAGCCTCTGCATTAGAAACTCTGAGTCTTTCACTTTGTGCCCTATGTGTGGTGTGGTGGGGGATGTGTTCCTGAGTCCAGTACAGGGACAGATGTAGGCAGTGATGTAAAGATAAATTGTGTTGCAGACTCTGTCAGGGGCCAGATTCTAGCACAAGCCCTCCTGTGGGCATCTACAGGAGTGATCCAGACAATCTGGTAGGTGACTACAATTCATGCCCATGGTTCCCAGCTTGGGAAGGGGATGTCCTTCATCTGCAACAGTCCAAGATTTAGAGCAGAGGTAACGTGTCTGCTTTCCATCTGACAGTCCTGGACAGCCACTGTGCTCACTAAGGGGATTCAGCTTACTTAACACCAGCATAGCAGGCTCAGGACCTTAGCGGGACCTCTGTGAATTGAGGAACCCATAGAGTCAGCATTTTGCTTTGGCAGGGGAGTGGAAGATGCAGCTCTTCCTTCAGCAGGTAAAGCTACCACTTAGGCAAAGCTGAGATGCCACCGTGACAGGCATTTTTAACTATATCACATCCAAATAACAAGGGAGGCTTTTGGAGCCCTTTTCACTTATCAATCATAGTAAAATCAAATGAGCCCTTCTTTTCCCCTCCTTCCCCTATAAGTGTGCATGTCAAGCCAGGGAATCAGCAGACCTCTAAGGGTTAGCATTTAATTTCCACAGACACTCAGTAGCAAACCCATAAATTCTTTCTAAAAGGAGAGAACCTAGTAGCCAGGTCAGAGGCCCAAGTCTAAAACTCCAAAAGAAGTCCCTCTAGTTGGAGGCCACCTACTTTTGAATGCTGCCTCTCTTTTCCAGGGGCTGTGCTCAGCAAAAATCTTCATCAGTTACAGGAACAGGTTCTGTATGCAGTACTTCCAAGGGTCCTCTGTCTCTTCTTAGGCACAATGAATGATAAAACTGGGTAAAATTCTAACTGTTTAATGTTTGTTTCAACCTCATGTTATCTTTTATCCCTCTGAACAAAACATTACTTATAGTCTGTATCTTTAAAAAATCACAGTCTGTGCCTTAAGATTTAATGGACACTGTTGTTTTGTGTGGATTTGCCTTGCCTTTACTGAGAAAAACTACAGATCGTATATACATTCTTATTATTTAGAATTATCAAATAAACAGTTTTCTATAGATCATTAACCACTGAATGTAAGCACACAAAATTTAAATAGTCTTTGAAAAATGAAAGCCCAGGGAGGGCAGCCTTAGTCTTCCTGGTCTTTGTGACTTTCTGGTGCTCCCATCTGATAACAATGACCATAGTTTCTAATTCAAATATTGAAGCTCCTGGCTTGACTAAAGTCATCTGTACCACTTTGGGGACTGAGAGGCAACTTGGGAGATAAGTCAGTAGAAATTCTAATACTTCTTTATGTTTTATGGGAACAGTGCAGCAATGCAATTGAAATTGAGACTGTTCCCAACAGGGAACTTGTGCTTGGTAATTGCTGAATAATATTTTTAATGGGATCAAATGAAATAAAAATAGATAAAGCTAATCTGGGCTGTGACCTATAGTGTTTGTTTGTTTGTTTGTTTATAGTCATCATAACTCTGGTGCCTCTAGTACAACCCCCAGAGTAGACAGAGGTCCCTGAGAATGGATGGTAAGGGAAACACAGTCAGCAATGATGTTCACACCCAAAACTAGATTTTTCCTAAGACAACATTGCATTCCAGCATTCTCTGATCATTTGTCTTCATGCTTTTCATCTCAATGCATTATTCCAGAGACTCTGGTTTCTGCTAACATCATGGGCACAGAGACATGAGGAGTCCACAGATGGAGAGAATACTGCTAGTACTAAGGGCTCCGATATGCACAGATAGCAGGAAGGAAAGAGGTGGATTGTTAAGAAAAATCTCTTTTTTATGAGGCATCTGGGGCATCTGCCAGCTGCCGAGCATGAACATTT
This sequence comes from Ailuropoda melanoleuca, assembly GCF_002007445.2. Taxonomy (NCBI): domain Eukaryota; kingdom Metazoa; phylum Chordata; class Mammalia; order Carnivora; family Ursidae; genus Ailuropoda; species Ailuropoda melanoleuca. Next base: position 5,924,848 of record NW_023179820.1, read on the forward strand.
GTGGGCAATGACCAGGTCTGACTGCCTCCCAGCAAAGACTGAAACACCACATATGGGTACCCTGGGGAACCCAGTGTGTCTGAGCATTGGGATTCTGTCAAGGATAAATGAATCCATTTAATCTCATTGTGAACAATTTCTCCTGACATTTAACCACAAAAGGATGTCCAGATAGTTAAGAAAGTTGTTACCCATTACATAATCTCTATCACAAAAATGTACTAGAACAATATAATCAAGAATAGTCAATAATCTGTAGAGAAGACCTAACAATTTTTTCCATACATATAGCACTCATAAAAGGGGAAGCTAGGTCAACAATCTGATTTCACTTAGCTGGAATTCTTTGTATGACAGACTTTAAAATTCTCTTTTCTGTTTCTTACATATTTTTTCTTTTATAAGAAAGTATCATAATATGAACATGACATTAATTTGATACTTTTTTGAGTACCATTCATAAAAGTTTAATTCTAAGTATGATAATACCCTTGGAAGAAAACACTCTTTAGATTCTTCTAAATCTAAATGTGTGAATCACAATTCATGAGCATTAACAATTTTTATTTCAATTCATTTAATGTTATCTGTCTTCTCATATAACAAGAGCATTTAGGCCAACAGGTTAAACTATATAAAAAAAATTTTTTTAAGTAATCTCCACACCCAAGATGGGGCTTGAACTCATAACCCTGACACCAAGAGTCACATGCTCTTCTGAATGAGCCAGCCAGGTACCCCTAAACTATATTGGATTATTAAAAAAACACAAGGGCCTGGTTTGCAGATAATAATTAGCTAAGCCAATCTTATATTATTTTCTCTTTTTAAAAAAGATTTTACCAATTTGGTCAGACAAGAGGCATGAATGAGCACAATTATGGGGCTGACAAGTCAAATCACCCGAGCATAAGGGGAGCTTACTATTTTTGGTAATAGCTGACCCATCAGTGTATAAATTTCAGACTCCACTCTGTTTCATAATGGAGTTGAATATCTTCAAGACATAGCCATTGAAAGCACATTTTCTTGTTCTACTAAAATTAATTTGATTTTAGAAAAATTAGAGGATTAAATCTGTAAATATTGTAATTTTGCCTGTCCTAAATATTTCATAAGTTTACAGGGATATCAAAACATTTGACTCTATGGTTTATGCTGTTACAATGCTCTTGACCATGCCAAAGTATTTACGATGACACCCTGAAATCTCAGTTTCCATGTAATAGTGTATTTTGGAAAGAGCATAAAATGAACAGGGTCCCTGAATCCAGTTTATACAATGCCACTCAGACACTGAGGAAACTTAAATAATGAACGGAAACTATTACCTTATTGCGAAAGAACCAGAAAGATGTCATATACTTAAAATGATACTTACTGGATGGGGAATTTTTAATTTCAATTTTTACTGCCTTTATTTTAGATCTTTGTGAAGTTTCAGGATACAAAACCTACATAAAAAATCAGTTGCATTTCTAGATACTAACAGTGAATAAAATGAAAAAAGAAATCCCATATATGAGCTCATCAAAAATAAGAAAATGCTTAGGAACAAATTTAACCAAAGAGGTGAAAAATCTAATCACTAAAAACTATAGAATATTGATGAGAAAAATATTGAAGAATACACAAATAAATGGAAAGACAGCCCATGTTCATGGATTGAAGGATTAATATTGTTAAATGTCCATACTACCCCAAAGTGCAATCTCTATCAAAATTTGAATGAAATTTTATCCAGAAATAAACAAAAAATCCTTAAATTCATATGGAAATACAAAAGACCCCCAAAGCCAAAGCAATCATGAGAAAGAGGAACAAAGTGGGAGGCATCACATTTTCTGATTTCAAGCTATATTATAAAGCTATAATGAGTAATCTAAACAAAATGTCACTGGCATAGAAACGGACACATAGACCAATAGAGCAGAATAGAGAATCCAGAAAAAAACCCCACATATATGACCAACTAATATTTGACAAGGGAGCCAGAAATACTCAATGTGGAAAGGATAGTCTCTTCAATAAATGGTGTTGGGAAAATTGGATATTCAAAAGAAAAAAAAATGAAATTTGGCCCCTCTTTTATACCACTCACAAAAATTAACTCAAAATGAGTTAGGATGCAAACATAAGCCACAAAACTGTCAAACTTCTAAAGAAAAACATAAGGAAAAATTTCCTTGACATTGGTCTTGGCAATGATTTTTTTGGGTAGGACAAAAAAAGTACAAGCAATGAAAGTAAAAATCAACAAGTGGGACTACATCAAACTAGATTTTTTTTTGCACAACAGCAACAAAAAACAACTAACAAAAAAGGCAGCCTACAGAATATGAAAAAAATATTTGCAAACCATATATTCGATAAAGGGTTAATATCCAAAAAATATGAGCAATTCATAAAACTCAATAGCAAAAAAAAAAGTGATAAAAAAGTGGGCAGAGCACCTGAACAGACACTTTTTCAAAGAAAACATAAAAATAGCCAACACGTACATGAAAAGGTACTCAATGTCATTAATCATCAGAGAAATTCAGATCAAATTGCATACATACATATATACACACATGCGCAAACATATATATTATATATATTATATATATATATAAAATATATATATTATATATATATAATTGGACATTATTCAGCTATAAAAAAAAAAGAAGGAAATCCTGCCTATTGTAACAACATGGATGGACTTTGAGGGCATTATGCTAAGTGAAAAAGTCAGACAGAGAAGCAAATCCTGTATGATCTCACTTATATGTGGAATCTAAAAATCTTGAACTCATGGAAACAGAGAGTAGAAAGGTGGTTCCCAGAGCCAAAGGGTGGGGGAAGTGGAGAGATGTTGGTCAAAGGGTACAAACTTTCAGTTAAGAGTTGGAGTAAAGATGGAGGAGTAAGTAGTAGGGGGATCCTGGGCTTGCCTCACCCCTTGAACACAGCTGGCTCAACATCAAATCATTCTGAACATCTAGGAAATAGATCTAAGCATTAAGAAAATAATCTGCACAAATAAAGGGAGAAAATGTGGCAGATGTGAGGTTCTGAGACATGAATTGGGGGAGAGAAAATCCATGGTGCTGCAGAGGAAAGGGAGCTCTTTTCATGGAGAGAGGTCAGGGAAAGAAGAAGAGACAGGAAGAGAGAGTAGTGCGTAGGGTTCATACAAGGCGTCATGGTGTGGAGATCCCCTAGGTAGCACTGGGGGGGAATGTTCTTCTTCCTGGAGTACGTTTGAAAGAGTGTATATTGCCTCTTCAAGGACAAAAGACCCACTGTGCACCATTGAGTGGCCATTTAACAGTAGGGCACAGAGGCTCATGCAGAGGGCAGATAACCTGGTCGTAGCTTTTTTCTGTGCTTCACCATAGACTCTAGGCAACTGCATGGCCCAACAACTGCTTTTCTGGGACAGAGCAGTGCCAGGTGCAATGCTGCAAGGCTCTCTTTCCAGGGAAGGAGAGCAGGTCTGTGATTTGTGGGGTCCTTTAAGATTTGGAGTTTTGAATCCCAGCTCTACGCCAGAGATAAAGCACAAGAGAACTGTGGTGCTGGGCATGCGAACAGCCTGGACATGGACAGGTTGGGGGCAGGGATCTAACAGAATCCTGGGACACAGGAGGGGAGATTATTTGCTATTCTGTGAGGGCCTCAGGTGGGCATGAGTTCCCCTACCTGGGGACAAGAGAGCAGGGTGATGCAATCTTCCACCCCTGCCCATCAGCTGGGTTGGGCTTCAGCAAGGAACAAAGCCCCAGTGGAAGCTGGAGCCACTTATTCCAAACCATGCCCCCCTGTGCCCTGTAGGGGCATCTTTATTACAGCAGGTCTGACTCTGAGCCAGCATTGTGGGCCTCTTCCCCAGAGGGCAAACACAGGCCCTCTGCATTTATCAAGTCTACTGATCATAGAGTACTCCAAAGGGTCAGCTTCAGTTCTGGTGGAAATAGGACCAGGCTTTTTGTTGTTATTTTTCCTTTGGAATTAGGCTTATAGTTTTTTTGTTCATTTGTTTGTTTCCTTTACTTATGTTTTGAATCAGGTTTCTTTTTCTTTTCTCTATTCTTTTTTTCTTCTTTGGAATCAGGCTTATAGTTTTTTGTTTGTTTGCTTTTTGTTCCTTTTCCTTTTCTCTTTTCTTGGATCAGGCTTTTTTTTTTTTAAATAAGATTTTACTTATTTATATTAGAGAGAGAGAGCACAAATAGGGAGAATGGCAGAGAAAGAGGAAGCAGACTCCCCACTGAACAGAGAAGCCCAATGTGGGGCTTGATCCCTGCACCCCAGGACCGTGACCTGAGCCGAAGGCAGACACTTAACTGACTGAGGCACCCAGGCACCCCCCCTTTTTTAAAATCAGACTTATCTTAATAAATCAAAGCACACCTAGTTAAAGGTCCAAACAACCCCCAAGCAAGGAGGAGCTCTACAGAGGACTGACCTGTGGGAAAGAGCAGCCAAAACACGACAGCAAAGTCCACACAGCATACACTAGACACACTTTCTGAAGCACCAAGCCCTAGACAGTGTTTGACTACTTCTTAATATAGTAATACTCTCAGGAGCAGGAAACATAACAAGCTTTCATAACACCCAAAAGACAGAAACCTAGACATAATGACAAGAGGGAGGAATTCCCCCCAAAAGGAAGATCAGGAAGAAATCACACCCAGGGATTTGCTCAAAACAGATAAGCAATACATATGAACAAGAATTTAGAACAGGGGTGCCTGGGTGGCTCAGTCAGTTAAGCATCTGCCTTCAGCTCAGGTTATGATCCCAGGGTCCAGGGATCAAGTCCTGCATTAGGCTATCTGCTTAGCGGGGAGTCTGCTTCTCCTTCTTCCTCTGCCTGCTGCTCCCCCTGCTTGTGCTCTTTCTCTCTCTCTCTGTCTCTCAAATAAATAAATAAAATCTTTTAAAAAAAAGAATTTAAAACAGCAATCATAAGAATGCTAGGAGGTCTTGAAAGAAGCATATAAGACACACCAGAGAAACCCCAGCTGCAGAGATAAAAGACCTGAAAACTAGTCAGGCCAAAATAAAAAATTTTATAACTGAGATGCAAAACTGACTGGATGTAATCACAATGATGGAAGAAACAGAGGAACAAATAGGTGATATAGAAGATAAAATTATGGGGGTGCCTGGATGGCCCAGTCGGTTAAGTGTCTGTCTCAATTTCAGCTCAGGTCATGATCTCAGGGTCATGAGATTGAGCCCCATGTTGGGCTCCCTGCTGAGTGCAGAGCCTGCTTGGGATTCGGTCATCCTTTCCCTCTCCCCTCTCCCTCTCTTTCTAAAAAAGTGATAAAATTATGGAAAATAATGAAGCTGAAAAGAAGAGGGAAAGAAAACTATTAGATCATGAATATAGACTTAGGGAACTCAGTGATTCCATAAAGTGTAGTAATATCCATATCACAGGAGTCCCAGAAGAGAAGTGGGGAAAAAGGGGCAGAAGGTTTATTTGAACAAATTACAGGTGAGAACTTCCCTAATCTGGGGCATTCAAGTTCAAAAGGCACAGAGAACTCCCCTCAAAATCAACAAAAATGGCTCAACACCAAGACATACCATAGTGAAAAACCTTGTATTCAACGTGCTGAATGGGAAAAATGGGCAGTCAAGAATACTATCTCCAGCAAGGCTGTTATTCAGAATAGGAGGAGAAATAAAGAGTTTCCAAGACAAGCAAAAACTAAAGGAGTTCATGAACACTAAACCAGCTCTGCAAGAAATATTAAAGGGCACACTTTGAGTGGGAAGGAGAAACCGAAAGCAACAATAACTAGCAAGGAATGGAGACAATCTACAGAAACAGCAACTTTACAAGTGATGCAATGGCACTAATTTCATATCTATCAATAATTACTCTGAATGTAAATGGACTAAATACTCCAATCAAAAGACATAGGTTATCAGATTGGATAAAAAAAAACAAGACCAATTTATATACTGCTTACAAGAGACTAATTTTAGATCCAAAGACACTGCCAGATTGCAACTGAGGGGGTCTAGAACAATTTATCATGTTAATGGACATCAAAAGAAAGCTGGAGTAGCCATACTTATACCAGACAAACTAGATTTTAAACCAAAGACTGCAATAAGAGATGAGGAAGGGCACTACCTGGAATAAACATTACTTCAAATAACAGTAACCTGGATTAAATAACTGAGTAATATCAGCATCCCAAGGGTCCACTACAATTAAAAAATAAAGAAATATATATATTTGGTCTTTGTCTCTGATTTCTGGAACACAGCTTCCAAAACACTTGGAATCTCTACTGTAATGAATGTCTTTTGTATGCTAACAATGTAATGGGTGGCTGGTGGCCCCTACATAACTTCAGGATGGCTGCTGGTTGCCTTCAGAAGAACCAACTACGTGATGAGAAGGTTGGAACTTTCAGCTGTCTCCCTACCCCACCTCCTCTATGAAGGGGAGAGAGACTGGAGACTGAGTTCATTTAATCAATCATGCCTGCATAATTGAACCTCCATAAAACCCCCTAAATAACAGGATTCAGATAGTTTCCTCATTGGTTAACACATCAAGGTGCTAGGAGGGTGGTGAGCCCTGAGAGACCAAACTCCATCCTCCTTCCCCTATACCTTTTTCTATACATCACTTCAATTTGGCTGTTCCTGAGCTGTATCCTTTATAATGAATTAGTTGTGGTAAGTAAACGATTTTTCCTGAGTTCTGTGAGCCATTCTAGGAAATTAGCAAATGGCAAGGGGATTGTAGAAACCCCAATTTTATAAAGAATAAAAGAGGCCCAGGAATTGGGATTAGTGCTTGAAGTGGGAGCAGTCCCATGGGACAGAGCCCTTCACCTGTGGGGTTGTACCCATTCCAGATAGCTAGTTTCAGAATTGAATTGAATTGTAGGACACCTAGCTGATGTCAGGGAGTTGGAAACTTGAATGATGTGAGAAAAACACACATGCCTGGTAGCAGGAACATGATGTTGGAAAGCAGGAGGCAGAGCATGGGGTCTGTGTTTACAGGATCTGCTTTGGTGAGCCCCCTGAAAACCACAGGTATAGTGGAACATGCATGAAAAAAATCTGGCTTTAATGTTACCTCAGTCTTTTAAGAACTATCACTTAAGTGCACTTAGGTGCTTAGTATTTATGTGCCCTGTGATTAGAACCAAAGTTATGTAAAAAAGAACCAGGTCCTTGTTTATTAATGGCTTGTGGTCTAATTTTTTGTCGTTCGTTTGGAAATTTAAACACAGGAGCTGTGTGTGTGTTGGTGGGGGGGATGTTGGGGGAGACTTCTGCCAGCCAGTCTGCAGTGTAGGAAAGATTCAGCATCCCCATTTTCCTCCCTTCTGGTCCTTTGAAGGTCGTGTTGACTGCGCAATCACACCAATCAACATGGAGCTTCTTCCCCTTAAGGCCATCTGAATTTCAAACACCAAGCTCTTTCTGAGGTTTTCTAACAGCCTGCTCTCACCCCGGGGTTCCTTGCTAGTATCTCAGCAGAGCTGAGGCCCCATCCACAGTTAACCTGCAAATATCAGTGATACCTCATAGGGGAGACTAGTGGCTGGAAGCTGGGAATGCAGGAAACAGGAACCAAAGCGCACACTAAATTCACTGATTAAAGAGGGAGAATAACAGCTTTATGACCTGACTCTTTCTCTCCAAGAACATGGTCTTCCTCTTTCTTTCTTTTTTTTTTTTTTTAAGATTTTATTTATTTATTTGATGGAGAGAGAGACAGCCAGCAAGAGAGGGAACACAAGCAGGGGGAGTGGGAGAGGAAGAAGCAGGCTCATAGCGAGGAGCCTGATGTGGGGCTTGATCCCATAACGCCGGGATCACACCCTGAGCCGAAGGCAGACGCTTAACCACTGTGCCACCCAGGCGCCCCCCTCTTTCTTTCATTGAGTCTTCTTCACTTTTGTTTCTTGGGCACATGTACAATTTTCTTCCTATAGATCTGTCACACGTGTTGTTTACCTGTACATATTTTGTTTTTCCATAAGTATTTATCCCCAAGTAAGTTTATTACTAAGTATTGTATTAGGTTTGTAGATATTATCAATACAGTATTTGCTTCTAGTATATTATATGATTGTTATTTTATTGCTATTTGCAAAAGTTTTTCAGTTGTTATTCTTGGGATTTTTTATGGTGCAACATTAATTATTAATTAACCTGCAAATAATATACAAAATTAAATTAAACTGAATGACTTTCAGATATCCTTACTTTGATTCTGATTTTAATGAGACTGTTTCTGGTGTTTCCTCATTATGTACAGTACTTAATGATATGTATTATTAGGTTTAAAAGTTTCCAGATATTTATAGGTCAATAGATATTTAATTTTTAAAACTTTTAATATAAAAATCTACATTTTTTCTGTTGTTTAATAATATAGTAAATATTATAATAGATTTTTAAATGTATCTATCTTTTTTAAAAATGGAAATAGCTTGAAATCCTTGAAATAATGGCTACTTATTCTTTGTACATTATTTTTTAACTTATTGTTTCTTGTGGATTTTCAGCTCATTATTATCTTCATTTTATGAAAAATTTAGAAAGTACATTTTTTTTAGAAAGTGCATTTCTTTGTGTTCTGAAATTGTTTGAATAGCACCAGAACCATCAGTACCCTAAAGATTTTGGTAGCATTTCAGTCTAAACCTATATCTATTAAGATCTGATGATGGTATTTTAGCTGTGTGTGTGTGTGTGTGTGTGTGTGTGTGTGTGTGTGCATCTGTGTGTCTGGTGAGGGGAAGAGGCTCTCATAAATCTATGGCTGTCATAGATTTATGGCAACCATTTCCATTTTTTCCAAGTATTTAATACATGTAATTTATTTTTTCCCATTACCCATTTCATTTAACTTCTTTGTACTGTACAGAGTTGTTTTATACTGTTCAATATTTACTCCTATTATCTAGTTTATGAGCTTCAAATAATACCCTTTGTACCTCAATTATTAAAAATAGGGGAATGTGGGTGGCTCAGTCAGTGAAACATTCAACTCTTGATCTCAGCTCAGGTTTTGATCTCAAGGCTGTGATTTCAAGCCCCACCTTGGGCTTCATGCTGGGCATGGAGTCTACATAAAAAAAATAAAAAAATAGTTAAATTAACGTATTTATATCACCCCCTATAGGGCTATCCCTTATCTCTTCAAAATATTGATTTGGGATATTTACATTTACATGATATTCTCTAATCCCTACTTTTGTTTTAGTCTAGTGTATACAATTAATTAGATTCAGGACTCATTGTAAGCCCCTGTATATTTTTTCCATTCATTTCTTAGTTGGCTGAGTTCATTCAAGGCTCTTTCAAGATAAGTGTGTGAGAACAAGAGTTTCTTTCTTTTTAAATATTATCTAATGGTTTGTCTCTTGTTTTTACATTGGAATGACAGTTTAGGTGGGTATAAAATTTGGGAAATCTTGTCTTTTTTCTTTAAGTACTTTGCTCATCTCTCTTAATATTCTAATGAATAGGGCTATGGAGAATATTTTTTTCCCCTTTGAGCATCTTAATGTCTTTGTTTGGTTGCCAAATATGTTGTTATTTTATTTTATTTTTTTAAGATTTTATTTATTTATTTATTTGAGAGAGGGAGAGAGTGAACAGGGAAGGGCAGAGAAAGAGGGAGAATCCCAGGCTGACTCTGCACTGAGTACAGAGCCTCATGTGGGGCTCAATCTCACAGCACTGATATCATGACCTGAGCCAAAATCAAAATTCAGTTGCTTAACCAACTGAGGCACCTGAGTGCCCCCAAATATATCTTTATTTTTGATGTTTAGAAACTTTACTACATATGTCAGAGTATTTCCTTTAGATTTGTGGATTCATGTCCTAGTTTATTTTTTGAAGAATTTGTTTTATTAAATCATACCTTTCAAAAATTTTCTGTTCCATTATTTACGATTTATTTGGGGGGTAAGGGGATCCAATTATGTATATTTTTAGTCTCTTTTGCTTCTCTCACTTTTCTATTATTTTTTCTCTATTTAGTTGCTTTTTTCCCCTCTAATCTTCCCCATCTTCTTTGTTTCCTGTGGTATTCATTGTTCACAACTGTCAATTTTGTCCTCATTCCTGTGATCATTTTTGCTTCCCATATTTTTCTGAGCTCTGTCAACTCTTATTTCATTTTCTTTTGTGGTTTTGACATTTCTTTTCTGACTTTTTGCTACTTGTAGTTTTGATAATTTTTAAAAGGGGATTGTTTTCAGATTGTTGTTTTAAAATTTATTGCAAATGACTAGTCAAATTCCTATATGCTCTAATGGTAATATACGTACTTCAAAAGAGTATTCTGTTCCCATTTTTACAAACAAATGATTTTGGGTGTTCCCTTTAGCATATACACCATGTCTTGGGTGTAAACTTTGTCAGCTAGTTCCAAAATCTATGATACAGTAATGCTATTGTCACATCTTTCCACACTTCTGAACCACACCATTTTAATTATTTTTCAGGATTCCAGGTGTTTTCTAGTTTTGTAAAAAAAAAAAAAGCCTTTTGTTTTATTATTTTTTTAGTTTGGGGAAAAAAAGGCAATTCATGAGCATATCTTAAGCATCATTGGAATAAGTAATTAATTCCTTGGTTGTATCAGATTTTTAAAACTAGGTGTTAAAAATAAGGATAGATTTCATAGAAAACAGAAGAATATATAATTAAGTCCCACAGGGGATAGATAATTAAAATGTTATTTTGACACAAGTCACTAATCTCTTTCTCAGCAAAGAGTACATTTCTGAGTAAGTTCTATTTTCAAAAAGACCTCATTAAGGAGCTGACTACTGGGCACATAGATAAGCCCCAAATATTTGGTTGTGATGTTCTGTGTCCTGTGTAATAATATTAGCATTCTAAGGACACCAATGAATTTAACCTAAATTCCCAGAGATGTTGTCAAGGAAATTTCCCATTATTAGACCTATGAAAATAGCTGATAGCTCCCAGGAAAAAGAGAGTAATTTTGAAACCTGAATCTGTTTACTGAAGCCTTATCATTGGGAAAAATGCATTCAGAGACTCTTAAATAAAACTATTAATAAGTTTAACCTTTGTTTTGATGTTTGATGGGGTGATGAGAAAGCAATGGATGTGAGATAAGGATATCTAACTGAAGTTTCACTGATTGGAAGATGGACAAACTCTCCATCACAATATGCATTACACTCCCATTTTAACAATAATAAAAGTGACTTGCTATATTTTGTCCTAAAGGTTAAACATTTCCTTTAACTAATATGGAAATAATTCTTGGCTTCATTAGCTATTAATATTTTAGACTTTAACCTTAATATATTGAATAAACAATTTTTCCAGGAATGGCCACCAATCCCCGTAGCAACAGATGAAATATTACTCCAAACTTTGAAAGAGAGGAGAAGGCAAGGGGGTCAACACTCAGAGACAAAGACTCTTTGCTCTTCTTTACTCTCATCTTTATTTGTACTTCAGGGTAATCATAAATCTTTATTACCCTCTTTCTCAAGCAAGTGATGTGTGGCAGGGGGTCTTACAGCAAATAGCAGTCTAATGATACAATGTGCTGATCAGCTTGTTCTACAAGTGCTGCTAAACATAGATTTAGGGGACAATGCATATATCTTAGATCACGGGGCAGCTGCTTGGGCTAAGAAAGCTTTGGGAAAGGCAACTCCCAGTGGCATTCCTATGGCAGAGTCGTCACACAGGCCTCAGCATTTCAAAGGCCTATGCTCTTCTCTGAAAACTTCCCTGCCCTCAGCGGCCTCTGCGTTACATTTTAGCAAGCCAGGTATTATGGATGATTTCATGCTCTACATTAACCCCAACACCATTTTATAATTAATTCAAATTATTCTCAAGCAATAGGGTATAATGTTGCAGAAAAAAATAAATTGGTTAATAAGAACACAGATGAAATCCAAATGAACATACTATGATCCCATCAGTTGATTTTCTAGTGGACATGATGATACTTGAGAAATAAATTACTAGAAAATGGGTAAATGTTCAGTTGGAATGCATCTAGAAAAAACGAACAAGTAGACTGCCTTGAGTTAGTTCCCTTTTCACAAAGACCTCAATAAGGAGCTGACTACTGGACACAAAGATAAGCCCCAAATATCTGGTTATAATGTTTTATGTTCAGTCTAAGTGCTTCTTTATTGAACTTCAGCCCTATAGCTCAGGGCTTTAATATGGTGTTCATTGAGGTCAACAGAAAATTGCTTTTATTTTAATAAATTGTTCCATCACTTGTTTTGATTTGTTTAACCCGAATACATTTAAGCGACATCAAATGGAAAGTTCACAGATTAAGATTCTTTAGTTAAAATAGCTACGGGGACACTTGGGTGGCCAGGCGGTTAAGCATCTGACCTGGCCTCAGGTCATAATCTCAGGGTCCTGGAAGCAAGCCCTGCATCAAGCTCCACATTCAGCAGGGAGTCTGCTTGTCCCTCTCCCTCTGCCTCTCCCCCAGCTTGTCTTTTTCTTGAATAAATAAATGAATAAATAATAAATAAATAACAAAATCTTTAAAAAAATAAAATAAAAATATAGCTAAGGAATAACCTCAGGTCTCAACCATCTCAATGTGGTCAGTAAGTCTATACTTCCAGGGCAAAAAAAGAATATATCTCTTTCTCTATATGCCTTTATCTGTATATCTGTATGTTTGAAGTCTTGATGAAATGATTGGGCAGCATAATATATATAATGTATGCAAACTGCTAGCATTCAGGTCCTCACTCCTTATATAAATTTGTATTGTACACTTTCTCTTGAAGAAGTTTTGAATTGTGATGTAATAGTCCCATCCCACTGTTATACCTTGTTCTCCATATTTATTTTGAGACCTGTCATTTTCTCACTCTGCTTTTAGGTAATAAATCCCAGGATTTAAGGTAGAAAGTTGATGAGCAAATTTATTCATTCATTATTTGTTCAACAAATATTTATTGAGAACCAGCCCCTGTGATGAGACTTAGGGAATAAAAATGGAAAAGATCCTATTTTAATTACTCTACTAGGAAGCATATAATGCAAGGAGTTCAATTTTTTCCTCTTAAAACAATGAAGGCAATGAGGCAAATTTCATGATATATTAAAGAATCACTCCCATTTTCCTGATTTTGACTAAGTTCTGAAGATTTTCTGGTTGCAAAGTTGCTCAGAACTGAGCACCCACTAAGATAAAACTTTAATGATAAATTCTACCCATCTCTTCTCAGAAAATACCTGGGTATTTCCAACATAGCGTAATTATTGGGGAAAACTAATGAAAATGTTTTCTCTAAGATCCAGTACTAGACAAAAATGCCCACTCTTGCCACTTCTATTCAATACAGTACTGGAATACTAGCAAGAGCAATTGGACAAGAAAGAGATATAAAAAGCATACAAGTCAGAAAGGAGTAAATAAAATGATATTTGTTCACAGATGGCGTAATCCTATATATAGAGAACTCCTTAAACTCCACGAAAAGACTGTTAGAATCAATGAATTCAGTAAAGTTTCATGATATAAAATCAACATATGAAAATCAGTTGCATTTCATGAATTATCAGAAAAAAATTAGGAAAGCAATCTCATTTGCTATAGTATCAAAAAGAATAAAATACTTAGGAATAAATTTAACCAAAGAGGTGAAAAATCTGTGTTCTGAAAACTATCAAAAATTGATGAAAGAAATTGAAGATGCAAATAAATAGAAAGGCATTCCACATTTACTGGTTGGAAGAATTAATATTGTTAAAATGTCCATACTAACCAAAGCAATATACAGATTCAATGCAATCCTTATTAAAATTTCAATGGTATATTTCACAGAAATAAAAAAATTAATTCATATAGAAGCACAAAGGCCCTGAATAGCCATAGCAATGAGAAAGAAGAGAATGTTCTTGAGAAAGAAAAACAAAATTGGAGGCACCACATTTATTGATTTCAAATGATATTACAAACCTGTAGCATTCAAAACAGCATGGTACTGGCATAAAAACAGACATATAGAACAATGGAGGAGAATTGAAAGCCCAGAAAGAAACCCATGCACATACAGGTAACCAATCTTTGAAAAGGGTGCCAAAAATGCCTAATGAGGAAAGGATACTCTCTTCAATAAACCGTGTTGGGAAAACTGAATAATCACATGCAAAAAAAGAAAAAGAAAGAAAAAGAAACTAGAACCTTATCTTACACCATACACAAAAATCAACTCAAAATGGATCAGATTTAAATGTAAGGTTTAAAACCTGAACTCCTGGAAGAAAACATAGGGTAAAAGTTCCTTGACATAGGCTTTGACAATAGTTCTTTGGATATGATACCAAAAGCATAGGCAACAAAGACAAAAATCAACAAGTGGGACAAAATCAATTAGAAAGCACCTGCACAGCAAAGAAAATCTCAAAAGACAGGCTGCGGATTTGGAGAAAATATTAACAAATTATATATCTGGTAAAGGGTTAATATATAAAATGTATAAGGAACTCATTCAACTCAATAGCAAAAGAGCAAGCAACACAAATGAAAAATAATCAAAAGACCTGATCAGACATTTTTCCAAAAAGGGCATACAGAGGGCTGACAGGTACATGAAAAGATGCTCAACATCACTAATCATCAGGGAAATGCAAATCAAAACCACAAGGAGATATTACCTCACACCTGTTAGAATGGCTATTATCAAAAAGACAAGAGATAAGCATTGGCAAGGATGAGGAGAAAAGGGAACTCTGGTTCCATGTTGGTGGGAATATAAATTGGTACAGTCATTATGGAAAACAATATGGAAATTCCTCAAAAAATTAAAAATATCTCTTTTTTTCTGTCAGCAGCAATTAGTAAACTCAGATGGGTGCTTATAAGTAAATCCAGGAATTGTGGAGTTATTGGCATAATACACTTTCTTCTCAGGCTGCTCTGCTGGAGTACTGCCAACTCTCTGCACTCCACAGGCCCCTGCCCCACGGGGTCATAACATGCACAGAAGGAGATATAAGGCCAGTCAAGGCTATGTCACATATCTGATTCTTGAGTGCCTTCGTGGCCCCAGACACCCAGTTCCTAAGGAAGTAACCTATGGCAAGCCTGTCCATCATGGTTCTAACCAGCTACAGTTTGCTCAAAGCCTTCAGTCTGTTGTCAAGGAGAGACCTGGACACCACTACGGGGCTCTGAGAGTCTTGAGTTCTTACCGGGCTCGTGAAGATTCCATGTACAAATTCTTTGAGGTTATCCTCATTGATTCACTCCATAAAACTATCAAAAGAGATCCTGATCCCAAATGGATCACCAAACCAGTCCACAAGCACAGGGTGATGTGAGGGCTGACATCTGCAGGCTGCAAGAGCTATGGTCTTGAAAAGGACCACAGTTCCATCACACTGTTGGTGGTTCTTTTCCTTCAGGTTAGAGAAGGTGCAATAATGTCTGGTTCCACTTTTACTGCTAACATAGACAATGTTTGTAAAATCCTTACCTAATAATTTATGATGGTCTAAAAACAAACAAAAACAAATTAAAAATGGAACTACCATATAATCCAGCAATCCCTCTTCTGGGTATATATTCAAAGGAAATGAAATTAGTACCTTGAAGAGATATCTGCACTTCCATGTTCAGTGCAGCATTATTCACAGTAACCAAGATCTAGAAACAACCTAAATATCCATTACGAGATGAATGGATAAAGAAATTGTGGTATATATACACTATGGAATATTATTCAGCCTTAAAAAGGTTTTGCCATTCTTGCAAAAACATGGATGAAACTAAAGGATACACCAATTCTTTTTTTTTATATTTTTATAATAATTCTTTATTATATTATGTTAGTCACCATACAGTACATCCCAGTTTTTGATGTAAAGTCCCATGGTTCATTACTTGCGTATAACACCCAGTGCACCATGCAATACATGCCCTCCTTAATACCCACCACTGGCCTATCCCATTCCCTCACCCCTCTACCCCTCTGAAGCCCTCAGTTTGTTTCCCAGAGTCCATAGTCTCTCATGGTTCATCCCCCCTTCCCAAATTTTTTTTAAATTTAAATGATTTTTTATTATATTATGTTAGTCACCATACAGTACATCCCCGGATTCTGATGTAAAGTTCGATGCTCCATTAGTTGCGTATAACACCCAGTGTACCATGCAATACGTGCCCTCCTTACCACCCATCACCAGTCTATCCCATTCCCCCTCCCTCCTCCCCTCTGAAGCCCTCAGTTTGTTTCTCAGAGTCCATAGTCTCTCATGTTTCATTCCCCCTTCTGATTACCCCCCCTTTCTTTATCCCTTTCTTCCCCTACCGATCATCCTAGTTCTTATGTTCCATAGATGAGAGAAATCATATGATAATTGTCTTTCTCTGCTTGACTTATTTCACTTAGCATTATCTGCTCCAGTGCTGTCCATGTTGCAGCAAATGTTGAGAATTCGTTCTTTCTGATAGCTGAGTAATATTCCATTGTATATATGGACCACAGCTGCTTAATCCAGTCATCTGTTGAAGGGCATCTCGGCTCCTTCCACGATTTAGCTATTGAGGATACACCAATTCTAATTGAGCTTATTTGCCTTTTATTAACTTGTTTTCTTTAACTTAGTAGCACATATGGTAAAAATCTCAAACACTATACACACATTTATATGACAAAATATTTATCCCTCTTCCACATCAGACCATCAGCAAAACAGGCTCCCTTCTCAGATGTAAACAATGTTTTCAGTTTTTTGTGTATTGATTTATGAAAATATTCTGGGCATACACAAATCTAGATCCACAATTTTATACACATTTGTGCGGATACTATCCATGGTAATCTACTCCTTGCTTTTTCACTTGAAAGTATTTCTTGGAGATCATAGAGACATAGACTGGTCAAAATGTTTCATAGATCAGTTATCTTTTTCAAATGCAATGTCAAATAATATTTGCTTCCAACTTTCTGCCTGAAAGGTAGATCTGCAGCCAGCTGAATTTCCCAGAGTCTTAGAAATGGCTCTGTTCACTCAGATGGAGATGGTCAGGGGCTTCTCTTCACCATGCAGTTGCGCAACAGAATTAGCAGAGTTTTTGTTACTCTCTGTAGGGAGCAACCAGGGGTGGGATCCAAACAAAACCTTCTTCTCCTTGTTAGAGGAGAAAGGAACAAATTTCTTTCTAACACATGTATTGAGACTAAACTATCAAAATGAGAAAGCAGGATTTTTAAATAAAGCAAGAGATTTGTAAATGTTATGGATTTTCCAGTTGTACAGAAATAAAGAATAATTCTTGAAAGTGACATAGAGACCTGGCACATCTTGTATAAAGCCAAAACAGTTAGAGTCTATTAGTCCCCTGCTCCCAAAGTTGACGTGCTAGGTCAAAGAGCACCTGGAATTTAGTTTTGAAAGATACTGACAAGTGTCTCTCCTAAAAAGTTGTACTGATTTACACTTCAACCCAAAATATATGTAAATTTCTGTTTTTCCATATTTTAGCCCAGGCTGTGTATTTTTAAAATATCTTTTTCAGCTTTATTAAGGTATGATTGATAAATATAAAAACTGCACATATTTAGTGTATACAATGTGATGGGTTTGGACATATGCATATGCCTGTGATACCATTATCTCCCAAAGTTTCCTTGTCTCTGCTTTTTTCTTTTCTTTTCTTCTTTTCTTTTTTCTTTCTTTTTTGTGGTAAGCACACTTAGTATGAGATATATATGCCCTTGTAACAAGTTTTGAATCGCAAATACTGTATTAACTATAGGCACTATGATATACAGCAGATTTCTAGAATTTACTCATCTTCTATAACTGATGAGCAATTCTTCATTTTCTCTACCTCCCATCTCTTGCAACCATGGATCTATGTTCTGCTTCTGTCAGTTTGACTGTTTTAGATGCATCATATAAACAGAATCATACAGTATTTGTCTTTCTGTGACTGACTTGTTTCACTTAGCATAATGTCACCCAGGTCCACAAATGTTGTTGCAAATGGTAGGATTTCCTTCATTTTTAAGTCTGAATAACCATGGTAAATTTATACTCCACTTTATTCATTTGTCTGTCTCTGAACATTTGAGTTTTTTCCGTGTCTTGGCTACTATTAATAGTGCTTCAATGAACATTTCTGCCACTTTTATAGGTTAAAGTAGAACTCAGTGTTATTTAAACTGTCATTTTTTTAAATGACCTCTTTTCATATGTTTATAAGTCATTCAAACTTATTTTTGTGTGACCTCTTCATTCCTTTGTCTACTTTTTAAGTTGAGGTCTTTTCCTTCATTTTTCTATAAGATTTATATATTAAAAAGAATGTGTCCTCAGGTACATTGCAAATAACATTTCTGTTGTTTTTTTTTGCTTTTTATATCAAGTTCTTTTTCTCAAAATTACCAATTTCTTTATATATAGCTTCTGAGTTTTATGTTTGCATAGAACAGCCTCCCTGTCTTCAAGTTCATGAAAGTAATTTTCCCCACATTATCTCACAGTTCTTTTAGCTCTTCATTTATCTTTAAATTGTTGATCCATTTGGAATTGTTTTTAGTGGTTTTTTCCTTTGGCACTTTTATTGAATGATCCAGTTTCCCCTGTTATATTAGGCATTAAATTTATTATATCATAAATTTCCACATGGTTTTTCATATATTTGTAGGTTCTGTATTTATTTATTGCTTTATTTATTAACATGTAAGAAACAAATGGTTTTGTGTGATAAACAAAATAATGTCCCCCAAAAGGTCCACATCTTAATCCCCAGAACCTGTGAATATGTTACTTATGTGGCAAAAGGGACTTCACAGATGAGATGAATTTAAGGATTTTGAGATGGGGCGATTATTCTGGATTATGCAGATAAACCCATTATGATAATAGGGGTCCTTATAAGCAAAAGGGGAAGGTAGGAGGTTCAGTCATAAAAAGAGATGACAGAGTAGAGACAGGAATGGGGAGACATTGGAAGACGCTTTGCTGCTGACTATGGAAATAGAGGAAGCGTCCATGAGCCAATGAATGCAGGTGAACTATAGAGGACAGAAAAGGAAAAAAAAAAAGACTCTCCCTAATTGCTTTCAGAAGGAGCTACCCCTAGTGACTCATTTTAGGCTGGTGAACTCCAGAACTTAAGAGAATAAATTCATATTGTTTTAAATCACTGAATTTGTGGTAATTTGGTATAGAAGCAATGTGAAACTGATAAGTCATTGTAGATTTTTAATGAATGTTATCTGTTGGCATTAATTCCCTCATTGCTCTTCTATTTCAGGATTTACTTCCCTCTTCTTGCACATTTGCTTTTCCAAATAACCTTTAAAAATTGTTTGTTGAATTCCAAAAAAAAACCCATTACCTTTTTTTATTACTATCACATTAAATTTGTTGATATCAAATATCTGAGTCCCAACCCACTTATGAATGAATTTGTCAGAGGCAGATCAGTCAGCGCCTGGAAGTTATAAGGGCAATTCTCAGTTATCAACATAAAATGAAAATTGATCCCCTAACAAGGCAGAAACAAGGTTTCCGAAACAGAAAAAGGTTTCTTGAAGATGGAATTCTGCTTCAAGAATGTAAAATAGGAATGTTCTCCCTGATTTGCAGATTCCTGGCCTGCCCTATCAATTTCAGATATGCCAGCCCCTACAATCACATGTGCTGATTCCTTAAAACAACCTGTCTTTCAAATCTGTCTTCATAAAACAAATCATCTTAAAACAAATCTATAATATACATATTTCTCCAGAGAAGTAGAACCAATAGGAGTATATATCTAATGTATTGGTTCTACTTCTCCGGAGAATGCTGATAAATTATTAATGCAAACTCAAATGGAAAACAAAATATATGCATTCAGCGAATTAGAACTGTATATATGCATTGATGTCAGTGAAGAAACCAAGACATATTAGGATAGAGTTCAAGTGATCAGTTGTCAGGTTATTTTTTGTCTTTGTAATCTTCAGGAATTTTTTTACATCAAATCACAGACTACATGGTGAAATTGTTGCAAAATCATTTCTGGTTTGGTCAAGTAGTTTTTTGTTTTCTTAGGTTATGTTTCTTTAGACATTTAAGAACTTGTAGCTGTTTTTTTAAATTTTCAATTTTAATTTTTTGATGTAAAGTTCGATGCTTCATTAGTTGCGTATAACACCCAGTGCACCATGCAATACGTGCCCTCCTTACTACCCATCACCAGCCTATCCCATTCCCCCACCCCCCTCCCCTCTGAAGCCCTCAGTTTGTTTCTCAGAGTCCATAGTCTCTCATGCTTCATTCCCCCTTCTGATTACCCTCCTTTCTTTATCCCTTTTTTCTCCTACTGATCTTTCTAGTTCTTATGTTCCATAGATGAGAGAAACCATATGATAATTGTCTTTCTCTGCTTGACTTATTTCACTTAGCATTATCTCCTTCAGTGCCATCCATGTTACAGCAAATGTTGAGAAATCGTTCTTTTTGATAGCTGAGTAATATTCCATTGTATATATGGACCACAACTTCTTGATCCAGTCATCTGTTGAAGGGCATCTCGGCTCCTTCCACGATTTAGCTGTTGTGGACAATGCTGCTATGAACACTGCGGTGCATATGAACTTGTAATTGTTATCTAGTTTTCTTTTTCTGAATTCTGGTATAAAATGTACTATATATATATATATATATAATTCTGGTTCAATACATTGCAAGCTGAGCTCAGTTTTGAGCTGAGGTCCTAAGTCTTGCTGGCACTCTCCTTGTGATCACTAAAGACTTGTAGGAAGATCCTGGACTACACTTTGGTGAGTCCACCTTTTTCCATGTTGGCAAAGTAACAGAGAAATGAATAGATATATTGTTTGCCACCACACTGAGGTGGGCCGAAAGAAAAAAAAAAACTGCATCATGTCTAATTTAGAAGGCTAAATACCACTATTATCAAAAGCTTTTTTTTTAGTTTGTATTTTTTTATTTATTTTATTTTATTTTTTCAATATATTATGATAGTCACCATACAGTACATCAGTGGTTTCTGATGTAAAGTTCGATGATTCATTAGTTGCATATAACACCCAGTGCACCATGCAATACGTGCTTTCCTTACTACCCATCACCAGCCTATCCCGTTCCCCCACCCCCCTCCCCTCTGAAACCCTCAATTTGTTTCTCAGAGTCTATAGTCTCTCATGTTTCATTCCCCCTTGGGATTACCCCCCTTTCTTTATCCCATTTTTCTCCTACCGATCTTCCTAGTTCTTATGTTCCATAGATGAGAGAAACCATATGATAATTGTCTTTCTCTGCTTGACTTATTTCACGTAGCATTATCTCCTCCAGTGCCATCCATGTTACAGCAAATGTTGAGAAATCGTTCTTTTTGATAGCTGAGTAATATTCCATTGTATATATGGACCACAACTTCTTGATCCAGTCATCTGTTGAAGGGCATCTCGGCTCCTTCCACGATTTAGCTGTTGTGGACAATGCTGCTATGAACACTGCGGTGCATATGAACTTGTAATTGTTATCTAGTTTTCTTTTTCTGAATTCTGGTATAAAATGTACTATATATATATATATATATAATTCTGGTTCAATACATTGCAAGCTGAGCTCAGTTTTGAGCTGAGGTCCTAAGTCTTGCTGGCACTCTCCTTGTGATCACTAAAGACTTGTAGGAAGATCCTGGACTACACTTTGGTGAGTCCACCTTTTTCCATGTTGGCAAAGTAACAGAGAAATGAATAGATATATTGTTTGCCACCACACTGAGGTGGGCCGAAAGAAAAAAAAAAACTGCATCATGTCTAATTTAGAAGGCTAAATACCACTATTATCAAAAGCTTTTTTTTTAGTTTGTATTTTTTTATTTATTTTATTTTATTTTTTCAATATATTATGATAGTCACCATACAGTACATCAGTGGTTTCTGATGTAAAGTTCGATGATTCATTAGTTGCATATAACACCCAGTGCACCATGCAATACGTGCTTTCCTTACTACCCATCACCAGCCTATCCCGTTCCCCCACCCCCCTCCCCTCTGAAACCCTCAATTTGTTTCTCAGAGTCTATAGTCTCTCATGTTTCATTCCCCCTTGGGATTACCCCCCTTTCTTTATCCCATTTTTCTCCTACCGATCTTCCTAGTTCTTATGTTCCATAGATGAGAGAAACCATATGATAATTGTCTTTCTCTGCTTGACTTATTTCACGTAGCATTATCTCCTCCAGTGCCATCCATGTTGCAGCAAGTGTTGAGAACTTGTGCTTTCTGATAGCTGAGTAATATTCCATTGTATATATGGACCACAACTTCTTGATCCAGTCATCGGTTGAAGGGCATCTTAGTTCCTTCCACGACTTAGCTATTGTGGACAATGCAGCTATGAACATTGGGGTGCATATGGCCCTTCTCTTCACTACGTCTGTATCTTTGGGGACAGTACTGGGTGTACCCCCCCTGTAGTGCAATGGCTGGGTCATAGGGTAGCTCAGTTTTTAACTTTTTAAGGGACCTTCACACTGTTTTCCAGAGTGGCTGTACCAACTTGCATTCCCACCAACAATGTAGGAGTGATCCCCTTTCTCCACATCCTCTCTAGCAATTGTTGTTTCTTGCCTTGTCAATTTTTGCCATTCTAACTGGCATAAGGTGGTATCTCAGTGTGGTTTTGATTTGAATTTCCCTGATGGCTAATGATTTTGAACATTTTTTCATGTGTCCATTAGCCATTTGTATGTCTTCATTGGAAAAGTGTCTGTTCATATCTTCTGCCCATTTTATGATTTGTTTATTTGTTTCTCGTGTATTGAGTTTGAGAAGTTCTTTGTAGATCTTGGATACCAGTCCTTTATCTGTGGTGTCCTTTGCAAATATATTCTCCCATTCCGTGGGCTGTCTCTTAGTTTTTTTGACTGTTTCCTTGGCTGTGCAGAAGCTCTTTATCCTGATAAAGTCCCATAAGTTCATTTTATCTTTTATTTCTCTTGCCTTTGGAGATGTGTCGTGAAAAAGGTTGCTCTGGCCGATGTCATAGAAGTTGTTGCCTATGTTCTCCTCTAGAATTTTGATGGATTCCTGTCTCACATTGAGGTCTTTCATCCATTTGGAGTTTATTTTTGTGTATGGTGTGAGAGAGTGGTCAAGTTTCATTCTTTTGCATGTAGCTGTCCAATTTTCCCAGCACCATTTATTGAAGAGACTGTCTTTTTTCCACCGGATGTTTTTTCCTGCTTTATCAAAGATTAGTTGCCCAAAGAGCCGAGGGTCCATTTCTGGGTTCTCTATTCTGTTCCATTGGTCGATGTGTCTGTTTTTGTGCCAGTACCATGCTGTCTTTGTGATCACAGCTTTGTAGTACAGCTCGAAATCCGGCATTGTGATGCCCCCAGCTTTGTTTTTCCTTTTCAACAGTTCCTTGGAGATTCGGGGCCTTTTCTGGTTCCATACAAATTTAAGGACTATTTGTTCCAGTTCTTTGAAAAATGTCCTCGGTATTTTGATCGGGATAGCATTGAAAGTGTAGATTGCTCTGGGTAGTATGGACATTTTAACTATGTTAATTCTTCCAATCCATGAGCATGGAATATTTTTCCATCTTTTTATGTCTTCCTCAATATCTTTCAAAAGTGATCTATAGTTTCTAGGATATAGGTCCTTTACGTCTCTGGTTAAGTTAATTCCAAGGTAACGCATGGTTTTTGGTGTTATTGTAAATGGGATGGATTCCCTAATTTCTCTTTCTTCAGTCTCGTTATTCGTGTATAGAAATGCAACTGATTTCTGGGCATTGATTTTGTATCCTGCCACCTTACTGAATTGTTCTATAACTTCTAATAGTTTGGGAGTGGATTCCTTTGGGTTTTCCATATAGAGTATCATGTCATCTGCAAAGAGAGACAGTTTGACTTCTTCTTTGCCGATTTGGATACCTTTGATCCCTTTTTGTCTTCTGATTGCTGTTGCAAGGACTTCTAGTACTATGTTGAATAATAGTGGCGAGAGTGGGCATCCTTGTCGTGTTCCTGATCTTAAGGGAAAGGCTTCCAGCTTTTCCCCATTGAGAATAATGCTTGCAGTAGGCTTTTCATAGATGGCTTTTATGAGATTGAGAAATGTACCCTCTATTCCTACACTCTGAAGGGTTTTAATCAGGAAAGGATGCTGTATTTTGTCAAATGCTTTTTCTGCATCAATTGAGAGGATCATATGGTTCTTGAGTCTTTTCTTGTTGATATGATGTATCACATTGATTGATTTGCGAGTGTTGAACCATGCTTGCATCCCAGGTATGAATCCCACTTGGTCATGATGGATAATCCTTTTAATGTACTGTTGGATTCTATTAGCAAGGATCTTGTTGAGGATTTTGGCATCCATATTCATTAGAGAAATCGGTCTGTAATTCTCCTTTTTGAGGGGGTCTTTGCCTGGTTTGGGGATCAAGGTAATATTAGCCTCATAGAATGAGTTTGGTAGCTTTCCTTCTGTTTCTATTTTTTGAAATAGCTTTAGGAGAATAGGTATTATTTCTTCTTTGAATGTTTGGTAGAATTCCCCAGGAAAACCGTCTGGGCCTGGAGTTTTATTATTTGGAAGGTTGTTTATCACTGACTCAATTTCTTCATAGTTAATTGGCCTATTTAAGAAATCTATTTCTTCCTGTTTCAGTCTTGGTAGTTTATAGGTTTCCAGGAAGGCCTCCATCTCTTCCAGATTGTTTAGTTTTTTGGCATATAGCTGTTGATAAAAGTTTCTAATAATCCTTGCAATTTCAATGGTGCTGGTCGTGACCTCTCCCTTTTCAGTCATAATTTTAATAATCTCAGTCCTTTCTCTTTGTTTTTGGACAAGTTTTGCCAGTGGTCTATCAATTTTATGGATTCTCTCAAAGAACCAGCTTCTAGTCCTGTTGATCTGCTCTACTGTGGTTCTGGTCTCTAATTCATTGATTTCTGCTCTAATCTTGGTCAACTCCTTCCTTGTCAGTGGGTTAGGCCTGTCCCTCTGTTGCTGTTCCAGTTTCTTGAGGTGAGAATATAGAAACTGCATTTTAGATTTTTCTATTCTTTTGAGTGAGGCTTGGATGGCTATGTATTTCCCCCTTAGGACTGCCTTTGCAGTATCCCATAGGTTTTGGACCGTTGTGTATTCATTCTCGTTGGTCTCCATAAATTGTTTAATTTGTTTTTTGATTTCCTGGTTTATCGAGTCATTCTTGAGCAGGATGGTTCTTAGCCTCCAAGTGTTTGAGTTTCTTCCAGGTTTTTCCTTGTGGTTGAGTTCCAATTTCAGAGCGTTGTGGTCTGAGAATATGCAGGGGATAATTTCAATCTTTTGGTATTGGCTGAGACCTGTTTTGTGTCCCAGAGCATGATCTATTCTTGAGAATGTTCCATGGGCATTTGAATAGAATGAGTATTCTTTGGTTCTGGGGTGTAGTGTTCTATATATATCTATGAGGTCCAACTCGTCGAGTATGGCATTCAAAGCCTTTGATTCTTTGCTTAGTTTTTGCCAGGGTGTTCTGTCTATTTCTGATAGTGGGGTGTTGAGGTCCCCTACTATTACTGTGTTCTTATCTATATGTCTCTTTATTTTGGTTAAGAGTTGGCTTGTGTATCTTGCTGCTCCCCTGTTGGGGGCATATATATTAATAATTGTCATATCCACTTGTTGAATACTTCCTTTAAGAATAATATAGTGCCCTTCTGTATCTCTCTCTATGGCCTCTAGTTTAAAATCCAGTCTATCTGATATGAGAATTGCTACTCCAGCTTTCTTTTGAGGTCCATTTGCGTGGAAGATGGTACTCCATCCCCTTACTCTAAGTCTGAATGCATCTTTGGGTTCAAAATGAGTCTCTTGTAGACAGCAAATGGATGGGTCATGTCTTTTTATCCAATCTGCAACCCTGTGGCGTTTTATGGGAGAGTTTAAGCCATTTAGATTGATAGAGATTATTGACAGATATGATTTTAATGATGCCATTTCTCTTTAAAGTCTTTGTATCGGTTGTGACTTGCTGCTCTGTATCACTCTTGGGGCCTTTTTACCTTTATAGAGCCCCCCTTAATATCTCCTGTAGGGCTGGTTTCGTGGTTACGAAATTGGTTAATGATTGGCGATTTTGGAACGTCTTTATTTCTCCATCAATTCTGAATGACAGCTTTGCTGGATAAAGGATCCTTGGCTGCATGTTTTTCTCTGAAAGAGCTTTAAAAATGCCCCCCCAAGCCTTTCTCTCATTCCAGGTCTCTGTAGACAGGTCTGACGTAATCCTGATACCTTTGCCTTGGTACGTGAGAAATTTCTTTGCCCTGGCCGCTTTCAATACTGTATCCTTGGATCTAATATTTGCGAATTGCACTATGACATGCCGTGGCGTAGGTTTGTCCTGGTTGAGCTTGGATGGGGTCCTCTCTGCCTCTTGGACACGAATGCTTGTTTCCCTTGCTAGATTAGGGAAGTTTTCAGCTACAATTTGTTCAAATATCTCTTCTAGACCTCTGTTTTTCTCCACCCCTTCAGGGATGCCGATGATTCTGACATTGGATCGTTTCATAGAGTCAGTAATCTCCCGTAATCTACATTCGTGGGCGTGGATTTTTTTAAGACCAGCTTCTATTTTCGTTTTTTCTTCTACTAACCCATCCTCCAATTCGCTAACGCGTTCCTCTGCCTCGGTGACCCTGGCCGTCAGAGCCTCTAGTTTTGACTG